>NC_054708.1:53206129-53226129 GCF_016097555.1 Gigantopelta aegis | reverse complement strand
CAATATTTGTAAGTATATTGAAAATGTAAATATGTTAAAAGATTATTAGTTTGATTGTCAGCATGTTATAGCAAAGAAGTATATAGTTATTTCTATGATGTCTAGTTAATTGAAATGGGTAGTCCATGTAATGCAAGGTGTATTTTGTAAGTTATTACACATTACAGATTTCAATTCAGTAAAGCATATTTCAAATTCAACGGCATAGCCTTGAGTTAGATAAAACTATTACCATCGAAAATAAGTACGCGCGTAAGAGTTTGTGTATATCCGTATTGTCTGCATGTGTTTGTATGCGTGTGCGTGCGTGCGTGCATATGGGTATGTATGCAAATGTATGAGTTTATGTACTAGCGTTTGCCAAGCAGTGAGTTTCCTTTTAATATCTAGACCCAGTATCGCATCAACCATGTTATACACCAATTATTATTTTTTGTTTTTAAATTCTAATCCCACTGCCGCCTATCCTCTTACTCCTTTGAATTCCATCTCATTTCTTCCTGATCTGGTAACTCCTCCTATCTTTAAACTTCTTTCGCTGTCCACCTCCACATCCCAGTCCTTGTCTTTTTAACCGCGACAGGTGCTTGTCTCTTGTGGCTATCCGTGACACGCTCATGTCATTCCCCATCAGGTTTTAGCTGTGGGCTTAGTCTGACCACTTCGGAAAGTATTCAGTAGTTACTTTTGGCATTGTTAAGAGGCATTTGCAACCACCTACTATGCTCCCCATCTACCGGCGGTCGTTAGTTAGTGTCGTGGGTCAGACCAGTTTTATTAGCGGCAGAAGACGAGGAGGTCAGTGGGTGCAGGGAAATACAGAGAAACTTCACTCGTGGAGGAAATTGAGACAGGTAGGCGATGGTTTGGACAGCTCAGAAGACAGTCGGAGGAACTTGACTGAAAGGGTCAAAACATTTTGAAATCGTGGGAGAAATTGTAAAGTTTTTTACATTAAGATAATGAGAATTGTAGGCAGAGGGTGATAGATGAGAAAAAATAAATAAACGTATGAGATAGCTTTGACGGGATTTGAACCACTGTCTTCAGTCTGATTGTCCAGCAGCTTATCTACTAGACTACGGAGCTTACTGAAAGACCAAGTATTCTGAGAGGCATAAATAACGCAATGGGTGTTCACCGAAAAGTTTCTCATAGAAATGTTGTATCATATATATAAATAACGCAATGGGTGTTCACCGAAAAGTTTCTCATAGAAATGTTGTATCATATATATTGAAGCTTGCTGACCATAAGCGTACAAGACAGTGGGGCAGGAGGACAATCCATTAGGGCTGGAGAAAATCATCAAATTCGGGCGAAAAAGATAAAGATAATCGGGAAACATTAGCTTGCCTGAATCCTTTTCACGATGTATTTCAATATTCTGTCTACAATATTATTTGTAATCCATGTAAAAATGCGTAGTGATTTGTTTGCAATCCTAAATAGCCGTTTGGCAGTAATACTAATATAAATAAATGTTGTTATAAATCCAGATTCGGGTTTTTCGTTTTATTTGGACAAAAATCAGCCCCCCCCCCCCCCCCCCCCTCCCGTACAAAAATGGGAGTTCGGACAAATGACATATTGGTAACAACTGTATGTGAAAGAGGATATTATTCAAAACGAAAACAAAATAGAATAAAATGCGTTTGAAACAAAAAAAACCTCACAATTTGGTGTTAGCTGTAACTTCTCAGAATTTTGTATCCTGACATATTCAAGAAAGACAGAAAAAAAAGTTTTTAAAGGGAGACGGTGCAGATTTCCATATGCAATGCTGTATAGTTGTGTTTTTTGCTTCAAACACATTTTATTTAATTTTTTACCCCGATTTGAACACTATCCTCTTTCAGTTACAGTTGTTACCAATATGTCATTTGTCAACATGCTAACATGCTAAACATATTATATATGATATGACATTACTATAAGAAAATATTCAGTGAAAATAATTCAAATACTCATTGCATTATTTATGCCTAGTACTCTGTGTGTGTGTGTGTGTGTGTGTGTGTGTGTGTGTGTGTGGGTGTGTGTGTGTGTGTGTGTGTGGGGGTGTGTGTGGGTGTGTGTGTGTGTGTGTGTGTGTGTGTGTGTGTGTTTCCGTGTCTATGCGTATGTATTATATGTGTGTTCTGTGTTTGTGTGTACATTTGTGTGATGTATGTGCGTGCGCGCGCGTGTTTGTGCGTACATGTGTGCATATGTGCGTGCGCGTGTGTGTGTGCATGTGCGTGTGTGTGTATATCTTAGTGATATCTAGCGCTCACTGGGGTCGGATAGGTCGTGGGATCGGCCCTCTTTATGCTATGTTTTTATTTTTTATTGTGACAACCAATGCTCCACGACTGGTAAACCAGACGCTGTGGTGGTATGTACTGCCCTGTTTATAGAAAAGTGCATTGTGAAAGATTGCTTGCTGCTATTAGGTAGGAGTAGCCTATTTGACGGTAGTAGTTCTAGACACAGACCACATTTCGTAATAACTATGATACTAAAGCCCATGCTACACACCAAACAACCGAAGTTTAGAATGTGCTGAGGTGTCGTTATGCGAACGTTCGTGTCCTGCACCACCATGTATGAGGTAGGGGGGCCTATTGCGGTCAGTTTTACTATTGCAATAGTATTGTGTATTCTAAAAATCGCTTAATAACAGTAATATAAATAGATATTTCGCAAAGCTATTTACTTCAAGCTTCTAATATATATGTATGTATTGATGTATGTATTTATGTATGTGTGTGTTTGTATTTGTGTTTGTGTTTGTGTTAATGTACGTGCGTCTGTACGTATGTTTGTGTTTGTGTGTATGTCTGTGTTTGTACTTAATTATTGTAATACTGTCACAAGGTTGCAATAGTATTGTGAATTCTTAAATCGCTTGATAACAGTAATATAAATAGATATTTCGCAAAACTATTTACTTCAATCTTCTAATATATATGAATGTATTGATGTGTGTGTGTGTGTGTGTGTTTGTTTGTGCGTGTGCGTGCGTGTGCGTGCGTCTGTGCGTATGTTTGTATTTGTGTGTATGTCTATGTTTGTACTGAAATCATATTTAATAACTTTATAAGATAAAGACCCCATATTCTTGTTATGCTTTATTTTCTATGGTGTTCAATGTTTTTTGCAGAAAGGTCAACTTATTATTAGACTATTTATTTATGGTTTCGAAGGTTTCTGCAGAAAAATATAATTTTTATGGTTTCCAATGTTTGTGTAGAAAAATTAACTTGGCCACGTGTTTTGACTTTAATTGCGATCAGTGTGCAGTGACAATATCGCCGGCTGTTGAAAACACTATCTGAGGGCACCGACGTAGCAGGCGCGCAAAGATATTTCTTTGCAATGATGGATAACAATGAATATCTTTGATTATTTTTACTCCACAAGATCAAAGAATTTCACTATGCATACTATCGAAACTATCGATAGTGGAACAAACAATTGCGATAGTTATCGATAGTTGAATTAACTATCGATGCATTGTTATCGAGACACTCACTATCGCAATATATCGATAGTTCAATGTATTGTTACACCACTAATATAAGGTATTCGCGATCACTAAAGGCTTGTATAGACTGTATGCGGCGCGTGCGTGCGGTTTAGCTAAAATTAAAAATCGAAATACATCATTTCATTTCAATTTATTTTCGTGCTTATATCCAATTAAGGTTCAAGCACGCTGTCCTGGGCACATCAGTTATCTGGGCTGTCTGTCCAGGACAGTGGGTTAGTTGTTAGTGGTTAGCGAGAGAGAGAAGAGGGTCTTACACCTACTCATTGAGTCATTAAAACTCGCTCTGGGTGGGGGCCGTACCGAGCTGCGAACCCTGTACCTACCAGCCTTGAGTCCGATGGCTTAACCACGACACCACCGAGGCCGGTCGAAATATATCAGTTTTAACGAGAGCGTCTATTTGAGCCTTAAAGCTATATTATGAATGTTTTACACCCACTCATCTTCTCGTAATAAATAAATTATTGTATTCACGTGTGTGCCATACAAATTTTATGAAAGTTGTTTGAGAATTTATCATTTCCCTCGCCTAGGGAATACAACATTCCCGAAATATCGTTTCATAAAATTCGTATCACACGCACGCTGAAATTTACCCTTAAAGGTTAGAGGCAAGACAATATATCTGTCTGTCTCTCTCTTTTTCTTCCCCCCCCCCTCTCTCTCTCTCTCTCTCTCTCTCTCTCTCTCTCTCTCTCTCTCTCTCTCTCTCTCTCTCTCTCTCTCTCTATGCGTGCGTGCTCGTGTGTGTATTTATAACCATGGCCCCATTACTGATATGTTAAAAGTGCAGATAAAAGATCACTTGCTGCAAAATGGTAAGAGTAGATTTTGTTGCGGCAGCGTGTTTCTTCTCTCATTCTAGACAGTGTCATAATTACTTTATAATTATGACGAGATATCGAAGAACCAGTTTTAAATATGCTATAGAGTCGTAAAACAAAAACAACAAAAAACTCTTTCCAATCCTTCAAAATAGGTAAAACTGCAAAACAGCTGGACATTATTTCCACGTTAAAGGCTATTTTCAAGAAAACATGTGGAATTTGGGTGACGATTTTTTTTTTTATACCCATCACAGTGCATTAAAATAATAATTAAAAAATAAATAATAATAATAATAATAATAATAATTTTTTTAAATAAAATAATAATAATAAAATTTAAAAAATAATAAATAAATAACAATAAAAAGGCTTCGTTGACGCCCCGTACAGAGTTGTTCCAGAAATATCTGCCAGTACCCGTAAATAGATCGCCTGTATTCTATCATCAATTATATTTATCAATTAGTGATTGCTGAAAACGTATGCTACCTTATGCGTTCTGCGGCAGCAAGTAATGCTAACGCTCGCAAACCATTTGATTGGTTCCAAAGGTAGTTATTCGGTCCAAGTGTGTAAACCAGTCTACCGCATTTATTTTCTGATCTTTCTGGCTGAACTCAACCTGGGTACCAAACTGGTTTAATTACTATAGTGGATGTATGGAGGTGGAATACAATTAGTATTAAATCTAGTCGCCCCACGGTCAGCAGTTAAGTCTAGTGTGCTTATGGACGACACACACGCAGAGTTTCTAGGTGCAAACAGTCTACGGAAGTTAAACTACTTACTCTTTTTTTTTCCTTTCATATTCTTCTGTATACAATATATTTCCTTCCACTTGTTATCCTTGACTGTTTAAATGTAGTTTAAATGTACAGCTATGTAATAGAGGTCGCCATGTATATTGTGTGTATATAGAAGAGGGCCTAGTAAGTTGTCAAACTTGTGCCCGATTCTTTTGTTCTTTTATACAATAAAATATGTTTTCAATCAATCAACTATATACCATTAGAACTATCAAGACAATAATTATGTTCGTGTGCAGATTTGTTGTTAGTGTTTTGTATTTTTTTCTTTGCTGGTGTTTTTTTTTTTTTTTTTTTAGGCGAGGGGAGGGGAGGTAGGGCAAACATCGTTTATATTTAGTGTTCTCTCGCTCACTCTGTTTCTTGTCCTCTTTCCTCTCTCTCTCTCTCTCTCTCTCTCTCACACACACACACACACACACACACACAAACACAAACACGCACACACACACACACACACACGCACACACACACACAGACACACACACACACACACACACTCACACACACACACACACACACACACACACACACACACACACACACACAGAGACACACACACAGAGACACACACACACACACACAGAGACACACACACACAGAGACACACACAAACACAGAGACACACACACACACACACACACTCACACACTCACACACACACACACACATACACACACACACACACACACACACACACACATACATACACACACACACACACACCGACACACACACACACACACACACACACACACACACACACACACACACAGACACACACACACACACACACACACACACACACACACACACACACACACACACACACACACACAGACACACACACACACACACACACACAGACACACACACACACACCGACACACACACACACAGACACACACACCGACACACACACACATACAGACACACACACACACACACACACACACACACACACACGTCTCGTGCTTGCGTCGTAGGATTGAATCACCTCAGTGAGGGTTTTCCCGTCTCAACTGATGTCCCACGACTGGTATATCAAACGCCGTGCTGTCCTGTTTGTGGATAAGTGCATATGAAAGGTCCCTTGAGCTGCTACTGGACAAAAGTAGCGGGTTTTCTCTAGCTTACCAAACATTACCAAAGGTTTTAATATCCCACAGCCTATGATTAGTACTTCAATGTTCTCTAATGTTGTCGTTAAACACGACAAACTGTAACCTTACCATCCCGCTAGATACTGCCACGAACACCCAAAAACACGGCAGTAGCGGATCCAGAAAATCCATTTAGGGGGCAATGTCAAGGAAATTTGGGGGAGGTTTGGAGGGGATTGTAAAAAAAATGAAGATTAATATATAATAAAATATATAACTGTCGCAAATTTAGATCCCCCTAGATCCGCCTCTGCACGGTGTGGCAAGTAAAACTCGGAAGTACGCTATGATTTGATTTCAATATTAACAGATTATCGTCTGTCGACTCTCATTATAAAACTCACAGATCTGCTGCTACAAAGAAATTTTTTCTTCTCCTTTGTAGTCCGCTCCGATCCAACACACTTGTTTGTGTGTTTACAACTAAAGTCGGGATCATAAATATACTGCTTCTAATTCAGGCCAGAACACATCAAAGGAATTCGGCTCAGATCAAAGAGATTATGCGCGTGCATCGGCCAGGTGCTGCAGGTCTCTGCTGTGTTTTCCTGTGTGAGTTAATTATTTTATCTCTAAATAAGTATGTACGGAGAAGATAGACGTGTTTGTGTATGTACAAATTCATAATTTTACTTCCTGTTTAAACGAGTTGATAAATACAGATATATTTTCTTACACAGCTGATGTTGGGGTTTTTTTTACTTTTTATTTATTACAACCAAGAAATATGAAGGAATGCATTTATTATATATAACCGTTGGAGGCGGGGGAGGGGGCAGGGGACACACACACACACACACACACACACACACACACACACACGCACACATATATATACACACACACACACACACACATATACATACATACATACATATACTCTGTCAAAAAAGAAACGCACAGGTGAAATATTCATGGAATTATCTGTTTAATACAAAGTGGCATAATTTCGTTATTTATGATCGTATCACAGTCAAATTGTACATGGGTATGTGACAATCTTGCTATGGACTGACGGCAGTGGAGGCGTTTTCGTCACCAAATAGCGTCGCACGAGGGCGCTGAAATCAGTACCTTGTGTGGCCATCAGCAACAGCAATCACTGCGCGACATCTCCTTGGCATAGACCGAATGAGTATCTGAATCAGAGCACGTGGAATCGTAGCCCATTCTTCCTGCAGTGCACGTGACAGTTGCTGAAGCGTCTGAGGCTCCGGGTCACGATGGTGTACACGTCTGTCCAGTTCGTCCTATAGATGTTCAATGGGGTTGAGATCTGGCGATCTTGATGGCCATGGCAGCACATTAATGTTCTCATTCTGTAGGACATTCATTGTTACACGTGCCGTATGCGGCCTGGCATTGTCCTGCTGAAAGAGTTCTCTCTGTCGATCCAAAATGGGATGCATGTGACGGCGAAGAATTTCATCCCGGTTGCGTACAGCTGTCAGGTTGCCTTGTACGAACACAAGTTCACTTCTGTCGGTGTATGAGATGGGTCCCCACATCATGACACTCCCTCCACCGAATCTGTCATCTTTGGCGACGCAGTTGTTGGCAAAACGTTCATTGCGGCGTCTGTAAACACGTTGTTGTTCATCACGTCGCTGTAGAAGTCGAAAGTTCCACCCCTGTACATTCGTGCACCAGCGAACACGTAAATGTCGATGTTGACATCGCAGGACGGGGCCAACATACGGTCTCCTAGCCCGTAAACCAGCTTCTCGAAGTCGGTTCCGAATGGTTTGTGCAGACACCTTTCTCAAACCAGGTATGCGTCCAGCGATGTTCGTTGCTGTGGCAGTTCGGTGACGCAAGTGCAGAACCCGGATCTAGCGATCTGATGCTGCAGTTGTTATGCGAGGTCTTTCACCTCTGGGCCGATCTTCAGCTGATTGAAACTGTTGGTACCTGTCCCAGAGACGTAAAATGGTGCTCTGATGGACGTTCATGTGGCGTGCGATTGCTGACTGCGATTCACCTAACTGGAGGCGGCCTATTGCAATATTTCGATTCGGCAGGCTTAGTCTTGGCATCTTGTAACTCGTCTATATCGAAATGGAAATGAGGCATCATTGCGAGCATTGCAGCTTTAAATACCCATCATTACCCCAATCTTTTCTCCGAGTTTCACGTGCATTCGCCAAAATCTGACCATTTCACGTCGATTTTCTGCAAGTGTCCCACAACGTGCCACAACGTGCGTTAAATTTGTTTTAGGGTGCATTTGGGCCTGCTGTCCCATTCCACGAACATAAACAAACATGGTCATTTAGCAACATTGTACAAAAAAAAACTATATTTTGTAAAATCCAAGACTTTTCTTCTTTCCCTATCACCTATGCATTTTTTTTTTTGACAGAGTATACATACATACATACATACATACATACATACATTCATACATACACATACATACACATACATACATACATACATACATGCAACCACACATACACACATACAAACACACACACACACACACACACACACATATATATATATATATATATATATATATATATATATATATATATATATATATATATATATATATATATATATATATATATATATAATATGAAGATTAAAAAGATTCTTGTCACGAAGAATAAGGTTAACAAATAAATCTGTTAATTCATTTTTCTTTTTATAGTAAACCATTTCTACAGTTATCTGTGTCATCAGAAGACATCCTCCGAATAATCACACCACATTTATTATATAATATTAATCCATAAAGTTGTTAAAAATATATCGCACTTTCAGGGCCGTAGTCAGGACGTTTTTCTTCTACTTTTTTTCTTCTTTTTTTTGGAGGGGAGGACAGATTAATTCTTGGAATGAAAAACGCAAGACATTTTGAAATCTAGAGGCTCATAAATAACATTTTGCAGTTATTTCAGGGAGGTTTACATATTAAAACGTCAATATCAATAGCCAGTAAAAACAATGGGGAGGGGCAACATACCCCTTTGCTCCACCCCCACCCCACCCCACTAGCTACGGCCCTGATTTCAACCATAAGCAAAGTCTTTATTCATCAGAATATGCGTAAATGTGTAATAGAATGGGGCGACAGGAAAAAGGTGGTTGGGGGTTGAGTGGGGTGGGTGATGTGGAGAATCTAGATAGCTGATGTGTGAGTACTTGCACCTTCGTGGACATAAGCCAAGCCAAACACTGTTATTATGTCCACACACCCAATTCACGGTTTGGACACATCCTTCATGGGCTTTGTCGGTAACATGGCCAATGCCTTTGGTCCAAGGCGGAATGGACGTAAGCACGAAAATCAAACTAAAACTAAATGATTGAAATAAAGACTACCAATGGCACTTCCATTACACTTCGTGGTCGGAACCTGCCTGACGTGATGGTGTTTAAATAAGACAAAACATTAATTATTCACCATCTCGTAATTACTTTTCTTTCGTGTTTCGTCTGAAACGGAAGCCTTCATACGTCTGGAGTCGTCTAAATCTGGTAATTAAGGTGGAGGCTTAAACAACTCCCCTGGTAATCAATGTTTCCGGTTTGGGCTAAATATTCACGATTATTTGTCGTAATAATATTGCTTATAACCAGTACATAAATGATAATTCGTCAGTTTTATAAGCTGCATACAGATATTGTTTTAGTATACATGTGTATAGTACTAATACATATTTGTGCATTGTAATATTAAAAAAATTCTCCTAACCCATTCTGAACGCTATTTGTGCAAGGTTAGCTTTCCGCCAACCAACAACGTTTAAATGTTGCACGGAATTTTAACTATTAGTCCAATAGTCAATATTTCAAATACGGTTAAATTTGATATTCAAAATTAATTCAGAATGTACTTGTAAAATTGATGGTCAAAACATTGACGACAAAATCCAGACTTTGACGTGAAAATAAATTAAAGGGAATGATAGATTGTATGATTGATTGCTGACCTAATTTATATTATGGAGAGCCATTTAACATAGTACCATGCTAGGTGTAGCTAAAATCACTCTCCTTGAACTAGTCTCAGAGGAGTGATGAGGGGCGAGAGTGATAGCTCCCCTTAAGTGGTGAGGTCAGAAACAAATGCATTATGGCACGGTAGAACAACATTCTGTAGGTAAAAATAACAATATAAAAAAAATTGGGTTAAAATGGTAAAGTGACAGACCCTAGTTTTTAAACACTACAGCGTATGTTTTCGCTATTGGAGCCGTTTTTGATAATTGAAATCAGACATACTTATATTTTATTGTTTAGAATATCCATTTACGTACATCCGAAGCGATTCTAGTCATCCTGGTGTTTCTAATACCATGAAATTATTTTTTATTATTATTAAAAACCCCCACAACAAACAAACAAACAAACAAAACGCACGTACTTTTAAAAAGTAACGGTTATGGAGACGAGCTCTAGTCTATTTTTAAGGCTATTTCTCCGTTTCAACGTCGCAAACTCTTCTTTCACTTTAATTTAACTTTATCCAAATGTGTTACAGGTTTGTGAATCAAACAAACTTAGTGTCCGTTTTCACGGGTTGAAACTAGGGTCTGCGACTTTAACAGAAGCTGTATTAATAATAAGTATCACCCAATACCACATGGGTCACATGGGTCACGTGGACGATATAAAGTACAGTGTATATTCATTGAGACGTCAGCCACCTCGGCGTGGACATGTGCACTCCACGTGACCCACGCACTGAAATCGATACCAGGTGGCACTAGTTAGATCCAAATTCAATTGTTTCAGCTGCCCAGTGCGGTTAGTGCATACTGGGTAATTTATGAGAATAGGCGTTTTCATTTGTAGCTCTAATCGTAATTTAATTTTGTTTTCAATTCGACACGGGGTATCTGAAGTCTCTTCTTTTACCGTTAGAATGGCATTCGTTCGTTTTAATACACGTGTGATAACACCCCAAATACATCTCAATTTGCGAGGGAATCATAAAAGAAATGGATGCGATAAATGTAATTGTACTTACGACTACTATGTTGAGTGGAACCATAATTAAAATAGTGTTAAAGAAAGGTGGGAATTAACTCTTTTAAAACATCGTGTGGGTTTTTGTTGTTGTTGTTTTGTTTTTTTGTTGTTGGTTTTTTGTTGTTTTTTGTTTGTTTTTTCAAACCTATTTAAAGACACTGTCTCGAGTGTACAGCCATTCCTAATAGCAGAGCCTTTTTGGCGGCTAATAAATTCACATATTAAATATATTTACTTGTTGAGAATACCAGTGTCTGTATATTTAATGTGTTTGTGGTCGTGTGTTAATGACTGGTGGCAGTTACTTCTCATTTCATTTCGAAATACTAGTATATATGGGGGTTTTTGTACATACTAAATTATTGGGAAGTAAAATCCAGTTTGGGCTTCTACAGATATTAGGACAACAATAAACACAGCGTTTATACCGACACTGGTATTCTAGTGGCCGGCACATGTTACAATGACATAAACTCAGGACAGTCCCTTTAAGTAGAATTAAAATTAGGTTTTAAAACTAAATAGCACAACGACACGAAACCTTTACAATTTTTACATTTTTATAATTTTAATTCATGAATCAAACTTTGACACAAAAAAACCCCACCCAAATAATGTTTATTAAACTTATGGCAAGCAACAGTATCGGTCCCTTGGGATATTTTGCGACTTTAGTTATTACACGAATGCAAATTACGTCTATTGCTTAACATCGCTGATATTGATACAAAAAGTTCTTTCCATGCCTAGATACACATTATTACTTGAGAAAATTGTCTTCTTGTTTCAAGTTATATAATTAAACATTTCTTGTTGTATGTTTTAATACCATCGTTAGTGGCAATATTAGGAGTTTCGTGTGACATAAAAATTCATATTAAAGCCGACCACTGATGGAGATAAACGTCGTTAGGTGACGATTCTACACACCACTGATCCTGAACTTGTCACTTTTCGGATCACAGTCCTGTGGGAAATAACATTCAGCTTTTTAAAAAAGATTTAGTGCCGATTAGGGTAATCTTATAAAAGCCTGTTATATATTATTTATATTGCAGAGTCATAAACTAACGGTATTTGAAAAGTTGTAATAATCTTAATTCCAATAGCATTTTTAAATGATGGAAAGAATTGTACGAAGCCTGGTGATTTATGCCTAGTTGAATCTGTATTACTCAATTGTTTCGCAAATCTGGTAGTTTATGCTTAGTTAATCATTTGTATTACTTCCCCTGTCGTTAAAGCAGCAAACGGAGTTGATGGCCAACATTAAACTTTAACAAGTATTTGCTATTTAAAGAAAAAATATAAAACCAGTAAAATTTAGTGTTTCACATTTTATGTTTCATTTTCGTAAAGCCCACGATACATCTACAAAGTCTCTGAGACGTCGTAGATGTATCGTGGGCTTTAGATACTATTGGAATTCCTCATTAGATCAATTCTCTTTTTGTGACCTGTCCTGATATTCGTATAAATAGCTCATGGTGATGGTGTTATTAGTACAGACAATTTGTTATTTGTAATTTCAAATACCTGTATTTTGTTAATTGTTGTAACCAAGCATTTGTTGGTCATATAAATGACCATCATTCAATGGTCTATTAAGCAGTCGTCCCAAAACTACCTATAGTACAGTTTTGTGAATTTTCCTACAACATTTAATAACTTATTGTTATCTAATATAAACCTAATACCACGATATAGGCCTACTTCGATACAACAGTGGCTAGAATATAGGGATTTTTCAATGTTTGTAAGCCGAAATGTAACGTGAGTCACTCATATATCAAATCTAATACTTCAAAATAAGAGTTACTACTGCCATCCATATATTTCTCAGATCTTGTGTAGAAACTTATAGTCCGTACCATATACCATTCCCTTTTCATACTATGGAATTTAGGCCTACTACAAGTTATTTATTTTTGAGCCGAATGATTTCTGAATTGCACACACATTTTACAAATAATTTCCAAAACACTTTTACTCTTATTTTTACATCAAACCAAATTGAAATTATTTTTTCAAAATATTTTTGTAGGAGGACTATAGACTCATATCTCTAATCATGTCACACGTATACAATTTTTATGGCGTTGCCATGACTTTAATCTCAGACTCTTTTAGAGTCGTGGAGTCTTAGACACTAGACTCTAAAAGTTTTATAAGCACAAGGTCATGACGATTCAAAACGTATCGGGTTTCCCAAAAGTGATGATTATGACCAAGACGTTGTGCATAGGTAATGTGCGGTTTAAAGATTAAGAAGCTAAAACCTTCACATTCTCTACAAGCGAAGGTCAATTCCTTTAATAATAAAATAAAATAAGAAGAAAGAATGAGATTATGCATTCAATGGTTGATTTTTAAATCGACAACATAAATAAAACATTTCAAAAATTAATCTGTCAAACAATACACCTTCCTGTCATTTTCAATAACAACCGAAGCAAAATAACAATTGTTTTTATAATCGTCAATCTATTTTTGAAGGACACAAACGCGATGGATAGTTCAAACAGACACCATTCAATAGATCAATATATTCATTTTATACACACACTAAAGCTTTTACATTTCTTCTCAGTGAGCTTTCTACCAATCAATATATTTTCATAAACCTACGAACCAAAAATCTCATGAATTAGTTAAGATGCGACAATATTTTAACAACTAATAGCCTCACGTTTTCTAAACAATATACCACTTTTGTCACGTCGATTGCGATGTGTCATCAAATGTGATTTTTTCCAAGCGTATTATCATAAGAAAACATGCCGTGGGCGAATTTCGAACTCGGATTAAAATCTCTTATTACAAGGATTGCACTTAAAGGGACATTCCTGAGTTTGCTGTAATTTTTAAGATGTTATCGACTAACAGAGGCGTTTCAACGATTGTAATTACCTATCAAATATATTTTTCTGCATAAAATATTAGTGGCTGAATATTAAACGTGTTTCTGATCGTTCTAATATTTGTACTAGGTTAAATTTCATTTTATTTCCTAAATGTTTTACGAAATTGTTTGAAGACAAAATCCAGTTTGGGCTTCTTACAAATATTAAGACGACCAGAAACACATTGAATATACAGACACTAATATTCTAAACAAGGAAATATATTTAATATGTAAGTTTAATCATAGAGATATTGTATTAGTCGGAAACATCCTACAATACAGCAAACTCATGAATGTCCCTTTGACAGGTTTTAAACCCCTGCCGGTCTAGTCGGAGGGGACTATAGGTTTTGTTTCTGTCTCTCCGTCAGTCTATATGTTAATCTTACTCTCTGTCTGTTTGTCTGTCTGTCAGTCCGTCTATCCCACATATAGTTTTTGCAGACTTTTATTTTCGCAATACCTGAAATTTCAAGTTACAGATCAAGTTTGACTTTAAAGGAAATTGGCCCACTTTTTAACAGAGTTATGGTCCTTGAACTTAGGCGATCTGAAACTGTGTTGGGTCCTGTTGGGTTTCAGCAGTATTCTCAGAATACGTTTTACATTTATCCAAGTCAGAACTTGAAGCATTGAGGGATTTGAACAGAAACAACTAACTCGTTTTGTGCTTGTTTTGTTTGTTTGTTTGGGGGGGGGGGGGGGGGGGGGGGGGGGTTCGTTCTTGTTATTTGGGTTTTGTTTTTCGTTTTGTTTTGTTTTGTTTTGGGGTGGGGGGTTTTGGGGGGTTGTAATGTTGTTTTTGTTTTGTTTTGGGTTTTGTTTTTGGGGGGGGGGTGTGTGTGGGGGTTTTGGGGGTTGTGGTTTGTTTTTATGGGGGGTTGTGGGACTTTTTTGTGAGGTTTTTTTTTGGGGGGAGGCAGTTTCCCCCCATTTACTCATTGAGTTTGATAGATATACGGACCTAGAACTCTTGGCGAGGGACAGTCCACACAAGACAAGGCCAGTGGCAGATATTCATGATAGCAGTCACGATCTTGTCAAAACACATATTGGACTTGGTCTATTGAAAATATACGATCTGGATTTTGTTGTTAAATAATAGTGATAGTTTAATATCTTACACTAATACTTCAACTGACTTTCAATTGATATGTCACTTTGGTTTCTCAAACTCATTCTAAAGACAAAAATAGCAATGCGTTTCTTTAAACTGAGTTTGAAAAACTTTAAGCGTATGAGGTGGGGGTCAGGGGGGTCAACTGTTCCACTATTGTTGGAGCAAGTCTTTGAATTTGAGCAAAAAACGATGGAGACGTTCAAGCAAAGTGAGCTGACTTGACATCTTTTCACCGTGTATTTCCATCATTCTACTCCTGTATTAGCAGTAATCCATGTCAATAGTGACTCGTTTGGAACCCTATATATAGTCTTCAAAACAAAGTAGGGGAACCTGAAATATTAATGTTAATATCAACTATTAGATCGAACATACGTTTTGACCACAGACATCCTAGTAAAAAACGTTGAGGTCTGTTTATCAACACACCGAATCGTATTCCATAGTTTGCACGTGCATCACGCAGTTGCCCCGTACACGTGCGTGGGGTGTCATTCTCGATTTTGACAATTTCCAGGAAGGCCCATTAATCACTGTAAAACATTATTTCTGTCAATTTTTTTCATTATGTTGATCATACAGTTGTTATTGTTTTGTTTTTAGTCATTTTTATTTTATGAATTTGCGATTTACTGATACAGAAACATCAACTTTCAAATTTGACTTCTGACCCCAATCGTCCTTCAAGATCTTTGGTGATCATAAAACCTACTGTAATACTGAACTACCGGCTGTAATGTTTGCCCAATTAATTCACTATTATCATATAACCATTCTCCACAGCTGATATACCTTACAATTTTGGCAATTGTAAATTCTTATTAGAGTTCCCCTACTTTTTTTGAAGAGTATATTTTAGCTGTTCGGTAGTAATGCAGATATGAATAAATCTTGTTATTCAGATTCGGGCATAAAGTTTCGTTTAATTCGCGCAACATTCAGCCTGTCCTCCTTCAAAAACGGGAGCCCATACGCCTAGGATTCCCATAATCAGTCAATCGATCAATATTAATTTTATTGTACAAAAACGCCCCAAATAGAGTCGGTACAAAATGCATACATTTATTATGATGTTAAAAGGACATACAAATCACGGATATGCTACATATATGGAACAAAACAAACTCATTATATACCTCCTTAAAGATGCGCCGTTGAGTCCGGGTTTAATACAAAAGTGAAAATAAAACCAACAGCCAAACGGTACCACATCAATTAACTGAAATATGCAAAACCCCTAGAGGCAAGTTCTTGAAATATTAATTTGTTAATGGAATGGAAGTGAAGTATTTGAATATTTAACAAATAAACAGCGTTGTTGTTATTTTGGCGGACGAAGTCTTTCGATGTTTTCGCTGAAACCCGTCGTGCAGCTTGGATCAATTCTTGGAGTGTTTGGAATGGTGAAGCGGAGTAGTTTTGTTGCGTGACTTTTTCCAAGTGTGATTCCGCGCGTGTGTTGCGTGGAACACCCCTCTGAGCAAACAAGCCCCCAGGCGTGGCGCAGATGCTCCCTGTTTATAGAGCAAACACTGTGCCCTGTATCAGTTATTAATTATCACCATCTCACGCAGTGTCTTCTACAAGACTTAGTTCTAGAGTAGAAACATCGGCCAAGTGGCAGTAGTAGTATTAGAAGCAAGTAGTAGTAGTAGTAGTAGTAGTAGTAGTAGTATAGAGCAAACACTGTGCCCTGTATCAGTTATTAATTATCACCATCTCACGCAGTGTCTTCTACAAGACTTAGTTCTAGAGTAGAAACATCGGCCAAGTGGCAGTAGTAGTATTAGAAGCAAGTAGTAGTAGTAGTAGTAGTAGTAGTAGTAGTAGTAGTAGTAGTAGTAGTAGTAGTAGTGTATTATTATTAGTGGTAGTAGTAGTAGTAGTGTATTAGTAGTAGTAGCAGGAGTAGTAGTAGTAGTAGTAGAAACAATAGTAGTAGTAGTTGTAGCAGTAGTAGCAGTAGCAGTAGTAGTAGTAGCAGTAGTAGTAGTAGTAGCAGTAGCAGTAGTAGTAGTAGCAGTAGTAGTAGTAGTAGTAGTAGTAGTAGTAACAGTAGCAGTAGCAGTAGCAGCAGTAGTAGTAACAGTAGCAGTAGCAGTAGCAGTAGTAGTAGTAGTAGTAGTAGTAGTAGCAGTAGCAGTAGCAGCAGCGTCAGCAGCAGAATTAGTAAATTGTAATATGACTCAGAAAGCACAATGTTTTAAACATTGCAGTTTAATCTATGTCAATTCGTTCTTTATTTTTTCATCAGACTAGTAATTTGGATCTGCAAATATTCAGAGACTATTCTCAACGTTGGTAAATTCAACCATCAGGAGTAATTGGTGCTAGTGTAAATTTGATCTTGTCAGCACCGCTGTCTGATAATACCCGTTGATTTCGTATGAGTAATACACTACAATGGACTAGAAGATATTCTGTCTGGCTGCTCTAATGAAAAAAAGTCTCCCAGAAAAAAAAGTATGGGTTGCAAGAATGGACACTGATTAACACTGCATTGGCATAGTTAATACCGGTTTTCTTTGACAACATACGCTTCATCGTGCACAGGTTCCCCATGCCGTGCTCCGCTTGTTAAGAGAAACGATAACCTGTCGATGACGATCAAATCCGAATTACGAGTGCTACAGAGATAAAAATCTGTTTTCAGAGTAAATATCCCAATTGTCAGTCATTTTCAAACACAGTTTGCGATCACCGCCATATTGTTAAAACCTGACAGAACTATATTTTGGCCCTAGGCCAAGTAAAACAGTTCCCCCCATCTAAACATCTCTTAGTTAACTTTCCGTTTTGTCCAACTGACAAACTAGATATTATCTAGAATATACTGAAGCATGTAAATGTACAAAAAAAGTGAAGCGAATACGCCCTGGTTTTGTTAGTTTGAAAGCAAATATGTATCCGTGTGTAGTACTGTATTGCTTTACGGGGGAACAAAATCGGCCGGTTGTTTTTGTTTTAAAGGGACAGATCCTAGTTTCAACCCGTGAAACTTAACACTAAGTTTAGTTCATCTACAAACCTGTAACACATTTGGATAAAGTTACAACAGAGTGAAACATGAGTCTGTGACTTTCAAATGGTGAAACACCCTCTAAAAATAGACTAAAACTTGACTCCATAACTGTTACTTCTCAGACGCACGTTTTGTGATATTAAAAACACCAGGATGAACAAAAACGCTTCGAATGTACGGAAACTGATAATCTAAACCATAAGATCTAAGTAAAGTATAATTTCAGTTATGAAAAACGACTATAATAGTAAAAAAAATACACCTTAGTGTGTTAAAACTAGGGTATGTCCCTTTAAAACTGTATACGGTATTTAAAGTGACAGACTCTAATTATTAAACACTACGGCGTATATTTCACTATTAGAGCCGGGTTTGTTTGTTTTTTTATCTGAAATAAGACATTATTTAGATTATATTGGTTACGCTATCCAAACTGTTTCTGGTCATCCGGGTGTTCTAATAGGACTATAGTGAAATCTATTGTTCTTCTTTCTTTTCTTTTTTTCTTTTTTTTTAAAACCGCACCTACCTATATAGAAATAATGGTTATGGAGACGAGCTTTAGTCTACCTTTTACAGTTATTTCCCTTGACAACGTCACAGACTCTCGTTTCACTCTATTGCAACTTAATCCAAATGTGTTACAGGGTTATAGATTAATCAAACTAAGTGTCCATTTTTACAGGTTAAAACTAGGATCTGCGACTTTAATTATTAGTTGTCAATAGAAATAACTGACCAAATTGTGTTATCTAAATTAACCGCATTTGAATATGAAAACCACTGGTGATGGATGCAATAAGCAAATAAAACTAAATTTATTCCCTTCTTTTAAAGCTGCAATATCGGCTCTCCGTACTAAGATACATTTTACTAATACAAAATACAGTTTTATAAAATTCATGCCTTTCGCTACCAATAGTCATTGTCAACTGCTTGTTTTCGCCATTATTTCTCGACTGAAGTTCAGATAATATGCAAGGTCACCAACGGAAATACAGATTGGCCTACACTGTCGCTTACGGAAATAGGTTATTTGTTATTAAAGAGACAGACCCTAGTTTCTAAAAACGCACGTTTGTCTAAGAAGTGATGGTTAGTAAAACATATTGTAGTTAATTTAGATAGTATTTTTATGTTTAAACATCACAGATTTTAGATTATCTATGTTATAACCTTATTCAAACGTGTGTTGCAGGTTTGTAGATTAACTAAACTTAGTGTCCATGTTTACGGGCTGAAACTATAGGGTCCGCGCCTTTAAGTTGCACAATAAATGCATGTCCAGCATTGTTGATAACTTTATAAATCTCACAAAACAAAAGCAAAGGTCTTTGATTTCAGTCAAAATAATGTTTTGAAAATAAATATTGGGTCATCTTAAAAGTTAAACTTAATGTAATATTTAAAATATTCAAAATATTGTTAAATTGAAATACAAATTCAATTGTCTTGTATTTTTTTAATTTTCTTAGATTTGATGAAATTCAGCAAACAATCATTCAATATTTTTATTGTACAAAAAACAACATATATCCCATATAAGTTAGTTCTTGGACATGAAGATGTAAAAAAACAAAATCCACCTTGACAGTACATAAATAAACAATACACAAAGCAATAGATATTTTTACTTAGA
>NC_054708.1:53143629-53201129 GCF_016097555.1 Gigantopelta aegis | reverse complement strand
AACGTTGATTCGGACTTCTTTGGGGTTTTTTGGCATAAATTCAAAAATGGGAGGCCAAAGCATCGGGTTTCCAAACATTGGTGGATTCAGGCTCCAATGCACAGACTCCAAACAGAACACATATTCACAATAATTTTAAAAAAAAAAAAAATTAAAAAAGTTTTTTCGGCTGTTGCTAGATATTATGAAATGTAATGAAACAGTCAAGTGCGAAAGAAAAACAAAAAAACATTTTGTTAAAGAAAGAATAACAAACACATATACATGAAACGACAGCTTATAAAAACAAAACTAGAACCTGATCGAGCGATTGTATAATCAAATATCAAATGACATAAAATGACACGTATGCCATTTTGTGCACTCTTGGGATTTTTCCTGCTGGAACAGTTTAAATAAACATGAACCATTAAAACAACATCACATTATCAAACGCTGTTAAATTTTCTACGTCTGCCTCTTGAGAAAACCACGATAAGGGGAGACCCTGGAGACTTTGCTCTGGTCCCCTGCTGCTGGCATTAGTTTACCGGTAATCTGAGATTTGCTACGCCTCGGTTTATTAGCCAAATCCCTGTGTTCCTTCTGTCACATTTGGAATGTACATCAGCTGCATATATATGTTTATTGTTGGTCGACGAGAAATCCCGAGATCAATTAATGATGGTATTTTTGTAATCACCACTGGCTTCTTGACCCAAGGTTATCCTCCGAGACCTCAAACTGTCGCTCCCTGTCAATTAACAGACACAAACTTCGATATCCTAGTAGACGAATCGTAATTGGAAGTAATTCCAATAATTCCACGGTGGTACTAGTATATGGTGGTAGTTAATAAAATGTTGCCCAATGAATGAATGAATGAATGTTTTGCATCCAGTTCCGTATGTGGAATGTCTATATGCAATAAAGATTTTATCTTTATCTTTTATCTTTTTTGACACTCCAGCACAAAAATACAGCGGCTATCGAGTGGAAATGCTGCTCATAGACATCTTTCTTAGCAACAATGTACATGTACCTAGGTTTGAAAAAACGCGATTAACACTCTTAGATCTGTAACCAATTAATTATATATATATATATATATATATATTACACTTTTTTAATGTAAAGTGACCGGCTATATCGGTGGTATAGTGGTGAAGCTATCGGACTATAGGCTGGTAGGTTCAGGGTTCGCAGCCCTGTTCCTGTTCTCACCTTGTACCTGTTCTCACCTTGTACCTGTTCTCACCTTGTACCTGTTCTTACCTTGTACCTGTTCTCAATGGGTCAAAGACGACTACACTGACTTCTATCTCACTAACAAATAACCACTAACTCACTATCCTGAACCGATAGTCCAGACAGCTGTGGTGTGTGTGCCCAGTCAGCGTGCTTGAACTTCAATTGGCACAAAATAAGGACAAAAATAACAATGAATGAATGAGTGAGTGAGTGAGTGAGTGAGTGAGTGAGTGAGTGAGTGAGTGAGTGAGTGAGTGAGTGAGTGAGTGAGTGAATGAATGAATGAATGGAGTGTACAGTAAGTGAACGTTCACACTTGGTTCTATAATGCCATTACTTCAAAACAATTTAGGTTGTGAACGTTCACTTAGTTCTACATGTATAACGATGTTAGATAATACACTTAGTGAACGTTTACATTTAGTTCTATAACGATACTGCTTTTAAGAGAACACAGTTAATGAACGTTCACACTCTTAGTTATACATCGACATTACTTGAAGATAATACTGTAAGCGTATGTTCGCACTTTTAATTATGGTTCAAAGACTTTCAAATGGCCGCGACGTCTCACAAGTGACAAGTTCAATTGCAGGAATCACAAACTATTAAGAGGCGGGCTGTTAGTAAGTGCACCAGTCTGGCCCGTCGCTTCCAGGCATCCAGTGTTCCGCTCACTGTGGTTTTCTTCCTGTATACAGCGCACCGTCAGTTATTCGTGGTAGGTTTAATAAAGTTAAACCAGCCTCGGTGGTGTCGTGGTTAAGCCATCATCGGACATAAGGGTGGGAGGTACTGGGTTCGCAGACCGGTACCGGCTCCCACCTAGAGCGAGTTTTAAACGACTTAATGGGTAGGTGTAAGACCACTACACCCTCTTCTCTCTCACTAACCACTAAACATTAACAACTAACCGACTGTACTGGACAGACAGCCCAGATAGCTGAGGTGTGTGCCCAGGACAGCGTGCTTGGACTTTAATGGATATAGGCACGAAAATAAGTTCAAGAAGTTTGTTTTGTTTAACGACACCACTAGAGCACATTGATTTGTTAAACAAAGGCGATTTTGAGATATCATCGTAAATTCTATGATAGCAGAAAACGTACCTTTAATATATCACAAATTTAACGTCTATATTTTCAAGAAGTCATTATTCACTGTCATATTATAATCATTTCGCGATTACTTATATATAAACGTGCATTAATCTAACTAAAAAGAGCGCTGTGTCGTCTTTGATGATAGTCCCGTACGGAGGAATGACTGGAAGTTTAACAATTCTACAACAGATTACAGAAAAGTCGACTAGATTAAAGAAAACCTGTTCCATCTCCTCAAATCTCGCAAGTCGTTTTCCGCTAGCGAGATCACGCGCTGGCGGACACATCAAAACGTTCCCGGCATGCACTGCGTAACCCAGCACGCGCCACGTTATACAAGGTCAGCTGTCCACGTGCCTCAGTTTCTAGATGTGATTAACAAAATGGACAAACATCATGTCGAGGGGTTTTTTCTTAAAAGAACAAAATGAATTGTTTTTGATAGGAATACGCTTGTTTCTTATCTAGGTGGGCCAAGAGTCGACGTATTTCTTAGACATCTTAGACGATCTGTTTTCAAAGGTCGCTGCTCAAGGTCAAGTACACCGTGTTTGATTGATTGTGACGCTGCAGACGTGAAGAGCACCAGTCGCTCTCGTGATCTATCAGAAATCACACTTTCTCTGATTGGTCCTGATTACACGAACACAAACCACTGACCTTAGATCCACCTTCAACAGCAGCGATAATCCGATAATCGATTATAATGGGGTTTTTTAATTTATCGGTTTGGTTCTACCGATGTTATGATCGATTATGAAGATCAAAATCGAGTGTGTGTGAAAATGTTAATTGTAATTATTTCTCCAGTTTAGATGCTGAATTTGTTGGGCTTGATGGGGTTTGTTTTATGTATACATAAATAAAAATATATATTAAAAAGTTATTAAAGGTAAAATGAGCGATTTGTTTGTCTATCCTGGTAGAACACAACAATAGGTGCACGGTACTTATACTTCAAATCTTTTTTGCGGTCATATAATTCTAACCGATTGTGTAATTGAAAGATGATGGGTTGGTACAATTTTATTTCATCTAGTATCACTGTGTCAAGTAACCTTGTGCTTAAAACATGTATGGGGTACCTGTAAAACAAAAGTACTCAAATTTTGTGCAGAATTAGGATAATCATAGACGCTATCTGTTATCTCTGAAATGAGCAGCTTGACCCCCAATGTTTTTCGATTCACATTAAGGGTGAGGGGTGGTCGTATATATATCCATGGTGTATATATCGACTGATACGCTGCAGGTAGGAGTTTTAGCCATATATGTTACTCTTGTCGTCTATGCGATTTGATTTGGTGGTATACACCCTGCACGTGTCTACATTAAAGATACTGTTCTGAGTTTGCTGCCATTGTAAGATGTTTTGAATTAATAAAATATACTCTTCAAAAAAAGTAGGGGAACTCTAATAAGAATTTACAATTGCCAAAATTGCAAGCTATATTAGCTGTGGGGAATGGTTATATGATAATAGTGAATTAATTGTACAAACATTACAATCGGTAGTTCAGTATTACAGTAGGTTTTATGACCACCAAAGATCTTGAAGGACGATTGGGGTCAGAAGTGAAATTTGAAAGTTGACGTTTCTTTATCAGTAAATCGCAAATTCAAACAATAAAAAAGACTATAAACAAAACAATAACAACTGTATGATCAACAGAATGAAAAAGATTGACAGAAATAATGTACCACAGTGATTAATCGACTTTCCTGGAAATTGTCAAAATTGAGAATGACACCCCATGCACGTGTACGGGGCAGCTGCGTGATGCACGTGCAAACTATGGAATGTCTTTCAGTGTGTTGATAAACAGACCTGAACGTGCTTCACTAGGATGTCTGTTGTCAAAACGTATGTTCGGTCTAATAGTTGATATTAACATTAATATTTCAGGTTCCCCTTCTTTTTTGAAGAGTATATTTTAACGACTAAACTTACAAACTGAATAGTGATTTTGGTTTAGAATATCAAGAAAGAAAGAAATGTTTTATTTAACGACGCACTCAACACATTTATTTACGGTTATATGGCGTCAGACATATGGTTATGGACCACACAGAGTTTTGAGAGGAAACCCGCTGTCGGCACTACATGGGCTACTCTTTCCGATTAGCAGCAAGGGATCTTTTATTTGCGTTTCCCACAGACAGGACAGCACAAACCATGGCCTTTGTTGAACCAGTTATGGATCACTGGTCGGTGCAAGTGGTTTACACCTACCCATTGAGCCTTGCGGAGCACTCACTCGGGGTTTGGAGTCGGTATCTGGATTAAAAATCCCATGCCTCGACTGGGATCCGAACCCAGTACCTACCAGCCTGTAGACCGATGGCCTAACCACGACGCCACCGAGGCCGGTGTTTAGAATATCAGTGTCTTATATATTTAATATGTATCTGGTCGTCATAATGTTTGTAAGTAGCTCAAACTTTGTTGGAGGGGACGTAGAAAGTGTGGTTCTACAGTGGCGGATCCAGAAAATCCATTTAGAGGGTCCCCAAAGACATGAGGCGAAATGTCAATGGAATTTTAGGGGAGGTCTGGAGGGGATCGTAAAAAAAATGAAAATTAATATATTATAAAATTATAACTGTCGCAAAATTTAGGGGGGGGGGGGCGGGGCCCTGGAGCCCACCTAGATCCGCCTCTGTTCTATGTCCGGATATTGTTACATATCCTTTATATAGCTGGTATTCAAAACTTGTGGCTCCATGTTTCAACCGTTTCTCAACCAAAATAGTGCAACAAATGGACACACAAATCAAAAATGTATAACCTACCGTACTCACAAAATACCGATTGAAGTACTTGTATCATTATTAACAAAATAAATCCTTCAACAACGTAAAAAAATTCCCCGCCATTTTAAATTTGCTAAATAGAGGGAACCAACTCGCCCTGCACATTAAGAAAAGTACTGACTTATAGGGACAGACCCTATTTTTAAACACTAAGGTATATTTTTTACCTAGACCCTAGTTTCATCCCGTAAAAATGGACACTAAGTTTGGTTAGTTTACAAACCTGTAACAAATGTGGATACAACAGAGTAATGTTGAAATACCCTTAAAAATATACTAAAATGCGATTCCATAATCATTACTTCTCAGACGCACGTGCGTTTTTAAAAATATGAAAAATTCATTTTGTGGTATTAGAAACACCAGGATGACCAGAAACATTTCGGTTGTACGGAAATGGATAATCTAAACAATAAAATATAAGTAATATTTGATTTCAGTGATCATAAACGGCTCTAATAGTGACAAATATGCCGTAGTGTTTTAAAAACTAGTGTCTGTTCCTTTAACATGTGCTCTGCACTAGCTCAAACTGTGCAGAGATACGGCCTTGATGGTTAACGGGTTTTGTCGTTCATATATTTAGATCTTGCAATAACTTCATACATACTAAAAAAAAATATATAATATATATATATATATATATATATTATAATATATATATATATATATATATATATATATATAATATATCTGTGGGAATACAATGAAGTTTTACCTAGTAGAAACACAAGAACAATCAAAAGCATATTTAATTATAATATACAGCCACTGGTATTCTATGCAGAAACAATTTACAATTTTAGTCATTAAAACGTCTATTTTAGTCTGTAACATCTTAACGATGGCAACGAACTTAAAACAGTCTCTTTAATCAACAATGCACATGTCAATCATTATAATCTAAAATGTACTTTTACCATTACAGATACACTTTCCGAAAGCATTTCTTACCAACGGGTCTAGCCTCAAAACAAGATTTTCAAAATATTTGTCTTTCTCGAGAGGTTAAATCCTAGAAGAATAGATGCAGTTCTAAAAATAAAATCTCTTGAAGTCTTCAAGACTGTCTTGACTATAATGTCACCGGAAAACCCCGTGCGTGATTATTTTGTAAGTATGATTAACATCGACTTCCTCAATACCATTCGGGTTTGTTGTAGTTCTTTGCCGTTAGCACAAGCCGTATGATCATTATGAACGTCGTGGACCTTCGGGAATCCCACCGGAAAGTGCCGAAGGCGTACATGGACGGAGGTCGTTTGATTACCTCCGCCAAACCGAATCGAAGTACAGCAGGATTCAGTTTTAGATGATTTAGGCAAACAGTTTTAGATGTTTAGCAAATAAATAGCTTTAAACAAGACACAGCTAATCTTTTTTTGAAAGCTGTTATTTTAAGGTACTACCAAAATTGCTAGGAGCTGTTTCAAATGAATCACATTATGGAAGGGTTTTCAGATTAGATTTCACCACCCCTTTCAACCACCCCACCCCCCCCCCCCCCAAAAAAACACACACAAAAACCCCCCAACCCAACCAGGATACTTTTGTTGGTTCAAAAAATCAATCTAATTTGTTTATACTTCTAGGTTATGGTTGGCGGGTGTTAGAACTGGCTTCTCCATATTACCTATTAACAAAAACAATGTCTCTCATGCCATTTGCCTTTTATTTTATCTCTCCATCCTCCCTCTCCTCTTCCTTTTCCGTTCCCCCCCCCCCCCCCCCCCTCTCCTCTCCCTCCTCTCTCCCTCTCTCTTCAGGTCTCTCTCATTTCTCTTCTTCCTCTCTCTCTGCTCCTCCTCTCTCTCTCTCCACCCTCTCTCCCTTCGTCTCTCTCTCTCTCTTCCCCATCCTCCTCCTCTCTGTCCGTATCTCTGTCTCTTTCTCTCTGTCTTTCTCTCTCTCTCTCCCTTTTTCCTTTTCCCCGAACATTCTCTCTGTCATCTCTCTCCGCTCTCTGCCTCCTCCTCTCCTCTCTCCACTCTCTCTCTCTCTCTCTCTCTCCTCTCTCTCTCCTCTCCTCCTCTCTCTCTCTCTCCTCTCTCTCTCTCTCTGTGTGTGTGTCTCTCTCTGTGTGTGTGTCTGTTCGGGTCTTTCTGTCTGTCTCTCTCCCTCTCCTCTCCTCCCCCCCCTCTCTCTCTCCTGTCTCTCCCTCGCTCTCTTCTACCTCATCTCTCGATCCTATCTCCAGTCTCTCGTCTCTCTCTCTCTCTCTTCTCTCTCTTTTGTTTGATATTTAAAAAGATCGTAAATCTGCCATTTTTACGAATGCACATTACATTGCCGTACATAATCATTCCGTTCCCAACACGCGGCGCGCGCATACATTCCAGTGATACATTATCTACGACTTGCTAATCTATCAAGACGGTATTGTCGTCTGGGACTGGTTATTTCAAAATTAGCAACCACGCATTTCACCTTCCCACCTTACAGTCTGCTAACTACGTAATTCTGACCCGCCATTACCCATTGGCGGCGTAATAAATCCGGCTTCCTTTACGGGCGTTAGTGGGAATTCCATTGGTTAAATATTGCGAAGTGTAGTGGTTGGCGCGTAAGGTTCGCGGTAAACGTAAGCTCACTTCAAGTTAACCCGCTTTAGGTTAGTAATAAAAGCATAGTGCTGCCAACAACAATTTGACTTGGTCTTTTGAAAGGAATCCAAGTTATCGGATATTGTAAGACGACCTTTATTAGAAACACGTATACTGATATTGTATACCAGGTCCACAACTATGCTGTGCTCATATAGGAATTCAAAATTTGTTTTAAGCGCTGAAAAATATGACATATTTTGAATGTCGACAAATGCCATTCGCTAGCGCTTTATTGTTAGCGCTGTTTGAAATTCAGTGTAACATAAATAAAACAACAAAGTATTATTATATGAGACGAGGTTAAAGTAATATTATAATAACGTATTCTTTGAGCCACCCAAAATACATGATATAAATAATTTCTGAAATGTTATTAAATTATTTTAATTATTCTACACTATCATCGTCATTCGTTTGTGAGGTAGACATTGATTGATTGAAAACATGTTTTATTGTACAAAGAACAAAAGAATCGGCCACAAGTTTGACAACTTACGACCCTCTTCTTTATATATACAATATACATGGCGACCTCTATTACATAGCTGAAATTTTAAACAGTCACGGATAACCAGTGGAAAGCAATATATTATATACAAAAGAATATGAAAGAAAAAAGAAGAAAAGAAATAGTGATGCAAGAGATTACACAAATAGTACTTCAAGTGCAGTCAAACTTGTCACCACACTTAAAAATAATCCATATGGTAATTTAAATTATACTCCATTAATCAAAACGATGATTTTGTTTGATATATATTTGGACATAAGTAAATATGTCTTTATCATTATTTAGCATCGTTTAATGTGTTTCGACCATATAATAGTAATTGTAAATCTATTGGTTGAAAATTCTGTAAGGAATTGCATAGCATCTGTCTCCGCTGTTCATATTTTTTTTATATTGAAAGAAAAGTATCAAGGGTTCTCTTTCTTTTATGATAGGATGGTGATGGGTGTCATAATAATTGTGTACAAATGTGTGTTTGGTTTGTTTTGGGTTTTTTTTTTGGTTTTTGGGTTTTTTAAAGATTTATTGCCCCCAGAACATAGACAGTGAACAGGTTGGGGAGCCGTGGTCACTGCCTTATAAAGTACATATTTAAACAATAGTATCTAAACAAAATATGCTATTTAAATATGTTAATGCTTTCTATGATATTTATAAGACGAAAGGGAGGGGGAAGACGAGAGATAGAGAGAGAGATGGAGAGAGAGAGGAGATAGAGAAGAGGAGAGAGACGAGAGGGGGGGGGGGAGTGCAACTGCAGTAGATAAGTATAAAGAAGTTGTGGAGATATTGAGAGAGTATTAGAGAATGACATTTTTATTAGTACTCCTATTTCCAAGTGAACTTCAAAGCATTATTTTTAATTAAAACATTCTTTCAAAGAGTGGTTTTATAGGTGTCCATGGCCTTATGAAATGCTTCATAGTTTGCAATTTTGTAATAAATTTTTTTTTTTATTCAAAAATTATTTGTAGAAAATATTTTCGCGGCATTGACATGGTAAATTTCTTTTTTGTATTTTCATACTGTAAATATAATATTTTATGTTGATAGTCAGCCAATTCACAAAATCACCTTTTTCGTTGTTGATCATGCCTAACATAACTATGTCTCTGTTTAGAGTAATATCAATTCCAGTTTCATTTCTTATCCATTCTTCTATTGCTTCCCACAGAGAATGAACTAAACTACATTCAAATAGAAGGTGTTGTATGGTTTCAGGTGATTTGTTGCAAAAACTATAGGCATTGGAATCAATATAATTAATCATATTTAGAAATTTGTTAGTTGTAAGAATTCGGTGTATGATTTTATACTGAAACCAAGATAATGTTGTGCTTTTGACAGAAGGATAACCAGTGGAAAGCAATATATTATATACAAAAGAATATGAAAGAAAAAAGAAGAAAAGAAATAGTGATGCAAAAGATTACACAAATAGTACTTCAGTAAAACTTGTCACCACACTTACAAATAATCCATATGGTAATTTAAATTATACTTCATTAATCAAAACGATGATTTTGTTTGATATATATTTGGACATAAGTAAATATGTCTTTATTATTTAGCATCGTTTAATGTGTTTCGACCATATAATAGTAATTGTAAATCTATTGGTTAAAAATTCTGTAAGGAATTGCCTAGCATCTGTCTCCGCTGTTCATATGGTTTTACATTGAAAGAAAAGTATCAAGGGTTCTCTTTCTTTTATGATAGGATGGTGATGGGTGTCATAATAATTGTATACAAATGTTGACTAAAAGTATGTTTATGCAATACCGAATTTTGACCTGATGCAGCACCATATTTTAATTTTTTTAATGAAAAACCGGTACGTGGATACATGTCATTGTTTAGAAATATAATCAACGAACTGTGACAGACACGCTGACATTTCGAGAAATATCGTGTCAGTGATTCATGAGTGTACGCCATCAAAACTGTCAGGAAAAAATGCATTCTGTCTTCTGTAGAGATACGGCTTTGTCGTTCTGATTTGATTGCTCTCTATCATCACACGTGGATTTAAAAACCGAACCAAACTTTGTGACGTATACATGGACAATTACTGTAAAGACATCAAATTGTAAAATAGCATATTAAGCTTCAACTATTTGTATTATTTTTACTTCTAGGTTTTTAACAAAATATCCATCCATACAAAATCACTGATTGGAGAAAACAAAAAGTATGATAAATAAAAACAATTCATAATCGCATATGGAATATGTTCAGTTGATAATTGCTTTGGTCCCCGCAGCACTACCAACGCCATTATCACCATCACTACCATCAACATCATCACCATCATTACCACCACTATCACTGCCATGACCATCATAACCATCACCACCACCACCACCATTATCACCATCACTACCATCAACACCATCACCATCATTACCACCACCATCACTATCATGACCATCATAACCACCACCACCACCACCACCATTATCACCATCACTACCATCAACACCATCACCATCATTACCACCACCATCATTACCATGGCCATCATAACCACCACCACCACCATTATCGCCATCACTACCATCAACACCATCACCATCATTACCACCACCATCACCACCATAACTACCACCTCTTGTTGGCGGTTTATACGAATAGATCAAGAATAAGTGTGTTGCTTACATTTCTTGGGGTTTGTTTCAAAGAATTAACTTGCACTCAGTGTTATTTCTCCAGTTCGTAACACCAACTGATATCTGGGTCACTTCTGAAGAACACTCTACCAATAAACATTAGTACTCTCGCATTTGAAACAGCAGACTCTGACATAAGGACTAGCGAAACGGTAGACCACATAAACCTTCTTGTTTTTCCTTCTTTTCTTTTTTTAAATCGGTTTAACTAGTTATCTAGTCTTAAGTTAAGCAATACTGACAACTCCCACGGCAACCATTTGTCTGGTTCTCCCGCATGAACGACTGGTCGCGCTAACAGTATTGACAGGACGTCTTTGCACTTCGTTACGTCTCTGGCTTCGTAACAGATGTCTGTGAGTCAAACGATGGATGAGGCGACCTCCGTGTGGTGATAATAACAGCACATTTTAACAACTTAGTTCATTGTCAGCTTGCGACAAATCAATTTTGTGTCAACAGTTACTTTAGTAATACATGTATTAGCACGCAAACATCATTATATCACCACCATTAGTAATACTATAATGTGCTTGCGTGCTAATATTACGTTTTAAAAAAAATTCATTTTACAACGACGACGATGACCACCACCACCACTATCATTATTCTCATCATCACAGTCTTCACTACAACCTCCACCATCATCACCCTCGTCATAATGTCTACCGCTATCAGTACTAGCACTACCACCACCACCACCACCACCACCATCATTATATCACCATCGTCGTCATCATCATCATCACAACAACAACAACAACAATAACAACCACCGCCACCACCACCATCATCATCATCATCATCATCATCACAGTATACTGGCCACCCAGCGTTAGAATAGGCTACATGCTAAGTATCAAGATGCGAACCCTATAAACATGAAAACCAGTATACTGGCCACCCAGCGTTAGAATAGGCTACATGCTAAGTATCAAGATGCGAACCCTATAAACCTATAGAAAACATGCTAAAATCAAGATGCGAACCCTATAAACTGAAAACCAGTATACTGCCACCCAGCGTTAGAATAGGCTACATGCTAAGTATCAAGATGCGAACCCTATAAACATGAAAACCAGTACACTGGCCACCCAGCGTTAGAATAGGCTACATGCTAAGTATCAAGATGCGAACCCTATAAACATGAAAACCAGTACACTGGCCACCCAGCGTTAGAATAGGCTACATGCTAAGTATCAAGATGCGAACCCTATAAACATGAAAACCAGTACACTGGCCACCCAGCGTTAGAATAGAAGAAAGAAAGAAAGAAGTGTTTTATTTAACGACGCACTCAACACATTTTATTTACGGTTATATGGCGTCAGACATATGGTTCAGGACCACACAGAGTTTGAGAGGAAACCCGCTGTCGCCATTACATGGGCTACTCTTCCGATTGGCAGCAAGGGATATTTTTATTTGCGCTTCCCACAGGCAGGATAGCACAAACCATGGCCTTTATTGAACCAGTTATGGATCACTGGTCGGTGCAAGTGGTTTACACCTACCCACTGAGCCTTGCGGAGCACTCACTCAGGGTTTGGAGTCGGTATCTGGATTAAAAATCCCATGCCTCGACTGGGATCCGAACCCAGTACCTACCAGCCTGTAGACCGATGGCCTGCCACGACGCCACCGAGGCCGGTCTCGCGTTAGAATAGGCTACATGCTAAGTATCAAGATGCGAACCCTATAAACATGAAAACCAGTACACTGGCCACCCAGCGTTAGAATAGGCTACATGCTAAGTATCAAGATGCGAACCTTATAAACATGAAAACCAGTACACTGGCCACCCCTCCGCCTGCCACCGACCCCGGTCTGGCTGCTGGTGCTCTCTTGCACCTGCCAGTGCAGGCGGTCCCTTCTCCCACCCACTCCAACCATTCCTGTCCTGGACGGAGGAGCTGGTCGAGGCAGGCACCTGTGCCCATGACAGGCGTGCGCTAAAACAGCTTACTTGCTCTGAGTGTGCACGTTAATCCCTATACCATACCATACCATACCATACCATACCATACCATATTGGCCACCCGGCTGCAACCCGGAGTGAGATTTAATAGGTCAGAGGGGAAGTGTAAGATCCCTACTCCGACTTCTCTTGCACTAATGACTAACATCTGACCATTGAACAGGTGCTATCCAGGACAGCGTACTTGAACCTAAACTGAATATAAGCACGAAATTAATTCTGAAATTAAACAGAAGCAAAGCCAGAGTTATAGCGCCTAAAGTACAATTATCGTGTTTAGTGTTATACTTATGTTGTAATTAGTTTTGCATTTATTCTAATAATGGTAAGTTTCTTATTTAATCAGACTAGCATGTATCTTCAAAGAATATTATACATATATGTAACCTTTAGGAGACATTGATTTTACATTAAATAAAAACAGACTGTACAAACGATCTTAGATTAAAAGAAAACTGATTACATACTCCATCACGTGTAATTACTCTTCTTATTGAAAACCTTTTGATCATTGTCAGAGATGGTTTATTTTCGTCATGATCTAAGGATACAGCTGGACAAATGTTTACAAAATACTTTGAGGTTTGTTTATTGTTTCAGTGACTTGGGTAGCTATTGGACGCTTATATATTTGACCCTGACCGATAGTCATTATTTTTAAACTTTTGTGAATGATTATGCATTGTTATTTACAGTTACTAATAAATTATATTTGTTTTGAAAAAAATGTATTTAGAAGAAAAAAAAATTAAAAGCGAGAGAAAAAGGAAGAGATAGGGAAAGAGAGGGACACACACACAGAGAGAGAGAGAGAGAGAGAGAGAGAGAGAGAGAGAGAGAGAGAGAGAGAGAGAGAGAGAGAGAGAGAGAGAGAGAGAGAGAGAGAGAGAGAGAGAGAGAGAGAGTAATGTGTAGTGGTCTTACACCTACCCATGGAGTCGTTGAAACTCGCTCTGGGTGGGAGCAGGTACCGGGCTGCGAACCCAGTACCTACCAGCCTTATATCCGATGGCTTAACTACGACACCACCGAGGCCGGTTCTGATTACACTGATCAGTGCGACATGACTTAACGACCGATGACTAGTTTATCTTTCACACATGAATTGCACATTATGATTATTGTCTTGGCAGTGTTTCATGCGTCAAATCTGAATGAAGAAAACGTTTTGTTTAATAAAAGCTTAGTCGAAAAGTCCCCCCGTCACAAGGAAGGAAGTAAGAAAGAAATGAAAGTTTTATTTAACGACGCACTTAACACATTGTAATTAAAGTTATATGGCGTCAGACATAATATATGGTTACACTGGGCTACGTCCCGCCCCTCCCCCGTGACAAAGTAATGCAGAGAGAGAGAGACGGACGGACAGACAGACAGACAGAGACATAGACAGAGAGACTTGACGTTTTAAGCTGAAAATAGTTCACTTTTACTGCGGAATCTTATTAAATTCCAAAATCAATATAGAATTTCAAGTGGTATATCATTTAGTTAAAACATTATTGGTCATATATAGACGATGTTACCAAATTCCTTTAAAATAATGACCTTATATTTAAATAATGACCTTATATTTTATTTTATTTACATTTTTATTTATCCCAAAGTTAAAGTTAAAGTTTATTTTCTTTAACGACACCACTGGAGCACATTGATTAATTAATCATCAGCAATTGGATGTCAAACATTTGCTAATTCTGACACGTAGTCATCAGAGGAAACTTAATGCAACAAGGGATCTTTTATATGCACAGATATGAAAGCACATACCACGACCTTTGTCCAGTTGTGGTGCACTGGTTTGAACGAGAAAAAAAAACCCATTCAGTTAAATGGATACACCAAGGTAGTTCGATCCTGTGACGCAAGTACCTCAAGCGAGAACTCAACCGACAGAGCTAAATTTGCCAGAAATACATGATGGATACGTTGTTCGGGGATTTTGTCACTGGGCATTTAAATAAACACTTCGAGAAGGATTTTTTGCAGTAAAGTTAACTGAGGTTATATATGTAATTAACAAACATTTTTCATTAAAACAAATATCATAAAACATTTTCCAATCAGTATTTAAGAAAGTGTGAAATGTTTTTGTTTGGTTTTTTACTCAGCGTTGTTTAGGGATTTTGTCACTGGACATTAAAATAAACCCTTGGCGTAAGATTTGTGCAGAAAATTTAATTGAAATTATATTTGAAATTACCAAACTTTTTTTTCTAAATTACAAAATAAAATCCAATTATTGTTTTAAGAAAGTGTGAAAAAATCTAATATTTACACAGCTTCCACGTGAACATCATTTGTCTAATCAAGCAAATTGAAAAAACCCTGAAATAATTAAATTACCTTTAATCAAAAATTAAATTAGGGTTGGGTTGTTTTGGGGGGGTTTTGTTGTTGTTGTTGTCGTTGTTGTTGTTTTTGGGAGGTTTGCCCATTATTATTGCAAAACAGATTATTGAATCATTTTGAATTTTCAAATAATAGTTATGGAAAGGGTTTTTACATGGTGCGGGGGTATATAATATAATATTTTATTTCACTGGCACATGAATTTCTTTTTCTCCACGTTTTATGTTTCAACTTATTTTGCTGTCCAACTATGTATTTAAGTCCCTGCCTGGTGCTTATAAAACTTTAAGAGTCTAGACTCAAGTTCTTTAAGTTCTTTATTTGCTTTGAGTTTTACAACTTATCAACTGATTCGAGACTGTTATAGCGTCCGATACGCTAATATCATGACAACGCCATACAAATTGTATGCGTGTGACGTCATTAGAGATTAGAAAGTTTTATAAGCACCAGACCTGGACCCGTGCTTATAAAACGTTTTAGAGTCTAGACTCGAAACTCTATCAAAGTCTGGACCCATATTCACAAAAAGGTGTAAATTTACGTCTGCGACTAGCACTTACGTCTACCGTAGATTTACGTTTACGTGCAAGAAGCACCTTATTCTCAAAGACGGTCGTAAATGTAAACGTAACTTAGTTGGACGTAAATCCACGATTTAACACTCTGACCGAAGAAATAAAAAAAAACCCATTAGAAACGATGGCTACTGGGTAAATAACAAATGCGCAAAACGCAATTTCGTTTGACTTGGCGAAACATGACATTTTGGTATTGGTGAGGATCCGCGTTTTGGTACGAACTTGAGGATATTTCTTAAAAAGAAAAAGATAACTCAGGAGAAATTGGCCGAGTCGAAAACATCCGTTCGATCACCAACAAAAATATGTTAAATCCGCGGGCGTTCGCCATCGCAAACTGCTTCATTTATTGGAAATGCTGCCAGTTTTCGTAAATAATAGTAAATAACGGCGATCGTGCTTGATTTATTATATGTACACGACTTACGTGCAGTGTTAGTTGTAACTGGGGGCACTCTTATATTTACGTCCAACTTTACACGTAACTTATGTTTTCGTTGTTTCGTGAATAGCTCATAAGTCGTAGATTTACGTTTACGTGTAAAACTAGGCTTACGATGTTTTGTGAATATGGGTCCAGAGACAGTAATGTCATGGCAACGCCATACAAATTGCATGCGTGTAACGTCATTTGAGTTTGAGTTTGAACTCTAAAAGTTTTATACGCACGGGCCCTGGATCCATATTCACAAAAAGGTGTAAATTTACGTCTACGTATAGCACTTACGTCTGCCGTAGATTTACGTTTACGTGCAAGAAGCACCTGGACCCATATTCACAAAAAGGTGTAAATTTACATCTACGACTAGCACTTACGTCTGCCGTAGATTTACGTTTACGTGCAAGAAGCACCTTATTCTCAAAGACGGTCGTAAATGTAAACGTAACTTAGTTGGACGTAAATCTACGATTTAACACTCTCACCGAATAAAAACCCCACCAAACATTAGAAACGATGGCTACCGGGTAAATAACATTTCTTAAAAAAGAAAAGATAACTCAGGAGAAATTTGCCGAGTCGAAAACATTAGTTCGATCACCAACAAAAATATGTTAAATCCGTGGGCGTTCGCCATCGCAAACTGCTTCAATTACTGGAAATACTGCCAGTTCCCGTAAATAATAGTAAATAACGGCGATCATACTTGATTTATTATATGTACACGACTTACGTGCAGCGTTAGTTGTAACCGGAGGCACTCTTATATTTACGTCCAACTTTACACGTAACTTACGTTTTCGTTGTTTCGTGAATTGCTCTTCAGTCGTAGATTTACGTTTACGTGTAAAACTAGGCTTACGATGTTTTGTGAATATCCAGGTCCAGGTCTTTCCAACGATATTGTCATGTCATTCGTGCTTTACTGTAAATGACTGAAGCACAATGTTCAGACTTGACAGAAAGGAGTATCGTTACCAGCGATGTGGGGTGCACTCACCTTTATTTGTGTCCGCGACGACGTCATTGTGAATTGTTTTTCATATCTAATGTCTTGTGTAGTAAGTAATACGATGTTGGTTGTTGTATTTTGTGGCTTGATTCTAAATGATATTATGAGTACTGTTACAGATTTTTCTTTTTATACTGAAGATTATTGTTAAAGTTGTTTTGTTTAACGCCACCACTAGATCACATTGATCAATTAATCATCGGTTATTAGATGTCAAACATTTGGTAATTCTGACACGTAGTCAACAGAGGACACCAGCTACATTTTTTCCTAATGCATCAAGGGCTCTTTTATATGCACTTTCCAACGAACAGGAAAGCACATACCACAGCCTTTGGCCAGTTGTGGTGCACTGGTTGGAATGTGAAAAATCCAATCAGTTGCATAGATTCACCATGGCTGTTCGATCCTTCCACGCATGCACCTCAAGCGAACAATGAACCGACAGCTAAATCCCACCTAGGAGCTAGTAGGAAATTTATAAAAATATGTTTGTTTTTTTTGTTGTTTTTTTTAAATGAAACAAAACACTTGTTCTTCATTTTAGAGTCCGCATAAACCTTTTTTAATTTTTGATATTTTAATTGGTTTTAAAAAGGTACATATAGTAGTATTTGATTTTTTTAAATATGCTGTTTTAAATTGTATGTAATATTTTTGTTGTTATACTCGTATATATTATTGTAAAAATATAAACATACACTCATGTCACCTTAGTCTGCGCGGCACAAAAGTCTGCGCACGTTAATGATGTTACATTACGTCTTAAAACAAGTGTCGGGGTATGTTTGTAAACAAACAAACAACGTTAATTTAATTCACAAAACCGTTATTAAAACAACACATCTTGATTGTGAATATATGTATAAAACTGGTCGATAACACTTTTATTGAAAAAACCCTCTGAATTAATGCACTAAAAGTATACTTTTGCCAGCCTCGATCAACGTGTTTTTCTATCACCTGTCAACACGTGTCTGTCAACGTTGTAATTATCAACCTTCCATATCAACTTACATAAATTTACATAGAAGCTTCATTACATACCTTATTGTAATTTATGAATCCATAAATGAAATGAATGTCTTATTTTATCTGTTGACGTAAACATCCAAGTATACTTTGAATTTCCCTCCGAGTGACACAATGCAAAATGGTATACAGCCTTTGAAGATTGCACTTACAGCATGGCCTATTTTAGCTATAGTCTGTTTCAAAATTATCATTGATTGTCCTATATGTCTAACGAACACTATTTGTGCTCATTTATACAGTTAATAATAGACAATCTTTGTTGAATAATGATCAAATATTTTTATATTGGCTTCTTTTTTTTTATATTGTCATTTTGTGTTGTTCAAACTAAGGAGCATGGAACACCATTTATATTTATCTCATTTGCTCAATCTAAATATTTTTGAAACAGACTATAACAGGAAGTGTTTGTTATTTAGAACTTATAAAAGTCGGATACATTGTTTGTTGCTGTTTTATGTAAACATTAGCGACAGAAGTAGTTGTTTTAATGTTTGCTGCGCAGACTTATGTGCCGTCATGCAGGCCAGTAAATGCAGGGGATCCCACTAAACATGCGCTCATTACTTGAGTTTAAAAAACATTAAAATTAAAATAGCTTTAGTTGTAACACGTTTATTGTTTCATTGTACTGTGGCGGTGAAACAAATATTTTTAAAGAAATATTTTAACTTTAAAATATAACACAAATGCTTAGGTGCGCAGACTTAGGTGCCACCAGTGTACCCTTTTAATTGACATTATGAGTTTACATATACGTTGTACACTTTATGCTACTTATCTTTCAAACTCTGTGTGGAATATTTTAATCGATATTGTAACATTAATACAACGCGTGTTAATAAACTTGAAAAAAAAATTCATGTAAAAGTATTTCATTTCCTAATTTTTTTATCTCTGACATAGCTACAAATAGCAGATATCAGTTTAATAATCATCAAATCCAGCTGCATCAATATCCCTTTGAATATTCAAACACTTGTCGCAAAACCAGCAGGTGAAGATTAGTTTAGAGAGGGTGATACAGAATTAATCATTGTAGTGCAAATATCACATATCCACGCTGTAAAGAGAGAAAAAAAGCTTTAGAAAAAACGTCTGGAAACGTAAAACTACGATCGATTATGCGTTTTTAATCATTGCGAGCAAATAAGCACAAGTAATATTGTGTGCGAGTATTAACCTTGAGAAGACATCGAGTACACGGTATTAAAGAGGATAAGGAAGACGCGAAGAGCTCTTCAGACGCCATCATCAGCCAGTGATTAGCTCCCTGAGCCTTCAGGACACAAATCTGCCGAGATCTCATCACCATCCAAGTCTTCCTTCAGCCGTTAATTAAGTCCCGAGGCCTCACTAGATAATATCTCCAGTGACATATATGATACCTGAAGATTTCTATTTTTGAACATGCATGATGACTAATGTTGTGAAAAAACAAAAGTGATGTAAAAGCACTATGTCACTGTCTAAATTGTTGTCTGCATCCATGATGGTTAGTTGGATGGATACATGATATTGTCTTAAGACTGCATTTAAGTATCTGACTAATGGGTTAAAGGAGAGAGAGAGAGAGAGAGAGAGAGAGAGAGAGAGAGAGAGAGAGAGAGAGAGAGAGAGAGAGAGAGAGAGAGAGAGAGAGAGAGAGAGAGAAACAGTGATGTGAGTTAGTGAGTAGTTAAAGATAAAGAGTGAGTGAAAGAAAGAGAGACAAGAATGAATGAATGAATGACTGTTTAACGACACTATAGCAGGAACAATTGAGAGAGATAACAATATTTAAATATATTCAAATTCATACTGCATTACTTTGTCACGGGGGAGGGGCGGGACGTAGCCCAGTGTAACCATATATTATGTCTGACGCCATATAACTTTAATTACAATGTGTTAAGTGCGTCGTTAAATAAAACTTTCATTTCTTTCTTACTTCCTTCCTTGTGACGGGGGGACTTTTCGACTAAGCTTTTATTAAACAAAACGTTTTCTTCATTCAGATTTGACGCATGAAACACTGCCAAGACAATAATCATAATATGCAATTCATGTGTGAAAGATAAACTAGTCATCGGTCGTTAAATCATGTCGCACTGATCAATGTAATCAGAACCGGCCTCGGTGGTGTCGTAGTTAAGCCATCGGATATAAGGCTGGTAGGTACTGGGTTCACAGCCCGGTACCTGCTCCCACCCAGAGCGAGTTTCAACGACTCCATGGGTAGGTGTAAGACCACTACACATTACTTACTCTCTCTCTCTCTCTCTCTCTCTCTCTCTCTCTCTCTCTCTCTCTCTCTCTCTCTCTCTCTCTCTCTCTCTCTCTCTCTCTCTCTCTCTCTCTCTCTCTCTCTCTCTCTCTCTCTCTCTCTCTCTCACTAACTACTAACAATTAACAACTAACCCACTGTCCTGGAAAGACAGCCTAGATAGCTGAGGTGTGTGCTCAGGACAGCGTCCGTGAACCTTAATTGGATATAAGCACGAAATTAATAAATGTAATCAGAAATGGTAACTGGCTGTTTATTATAATACAGTTGTGAACGTTTCTTGTATCTTTGAAAACCATAACCTTGACAAAGCTGCTTCCCGGTGTTCATTTAATTCGAATAGGATCGAAATAACTTTTTTCAAAATACTCATTATCACTTTTGCACTTGTACACTCGTAAATTATACTACTGAAAATTTGCTAGGGGTATTCTAAATATATGTCAGAATAAACATGTGATCAATGAGACGATGCGGTTTGAATGATCCATACATCACCATAGTAAAACACGACTACAATTAGATATGCCATCTATCGAACACAATACATGCAACTGCTTTCCTAACATATGAAGGGTAAGGTGATCTTTTTTAATTTTAAAGTTTACAACTCTGCAACTGTGGAATATTTATACCTGAGAAAGTATAATTTACCAACAACTTTTAATAGCCTAGCATAATTATAGGTTTTTAATTTAGTGTGTCATTGTGATCTTGAGATACACGACCGTTGTAAATATAGAATATCAGGTTACTACGTTTTCACATCGTTGTTATTTGGCGAGGTTTAGATAACGGTGTAACAGGCGAACTTTAGCGAGCCTGTTACACCGTTATCGAACCGAGCCAAATAACCACGATATCAAAACGTAGTAACCTGATGTTGTTGGTTTTTATCATGCAACTCCTTTCAAGTTATATGTTTATAATATATTTCAGTCAAAAGCGATATAGAAACTATTAGTTCTATCGTGTAGAAACTACTACCGGAAGTCGGACAATAGCAGGAGCCCGAAAACATATTGGGAATGGCATAGCCAGCCTAAAAGTTATGTGTTTCCAAATTTTAAATAAAATACTTTGATTATATTTCAAAGTCTGTTGTGTCACAACATTATAATTTCTGTACCTTTTTCTGCGAAAATAAACTCACGTTTATGTGTGACCCGAAGAAGATCTAACATCACTGGCTGCTAGTGGCTGTGACGTCAGACACTGTTCCATTTGTAAGCAGTCTTTGCAGGAAGCTAGTTTCTTTTTTTTTGTTTCAAAATGTTTAATTCAAAACGCTGTCTAGTTCCGAATGGGAGTGAATAATGGATAATTGAAAAATAAGGAAGTAATTTGATGTTACTGGAAGTGTAAATGTTATATTTATTTATTTATGCAGTTCAACAATATTTGCTGTAAATGGATTTTTGAAAAATGAGAAAACGATCTACCTGAAAATTGAGCAAATATCCGTCATGCGCACCACTTATTTTCTAGTGACATGATAACACTTCGAATTATCAGGTAGGGGTTATCAGATCAATAGGAAACATGGCTGCATGATACTATTGACTATCAGTTTGGACATGATAGGTTATTCCCGTAGATCCTTCATTATATTTTCCCAAAATATCTTTAGCGAAAGTTGAGTAGTGTATCATAATCTCCAACTGGAGTTGTACTTCGCTGCCTCTTTAAATGAGAGTTGCTGTATCACTACCTAGCTATCCGCTGCACGCCTGTTGTCGTTGATGGAAGGGTCTTGTCTGTTAAAAGTCTGAGGAACGCAGCATATTTCATTATAATTACTGAACATGCTGGTGCGCCGCTTGAGTGGCGGGAATGTTTCGTGTGCCCTGCAGAAAGAGTTATCTCACCAGCAGACGACATACCCTTGATCAAATGATTTGGCGCCAAATTTGATGACAGGTAGCCGGCGGTCTATTGTTCCTCTCTGAAAGATTCAAGAACCAGCCTAATTGCTGGGATCTAAGGTGTCTTTTTATTATGGTATGCAAATTACGGTTACTTTGTGAACTCATTACTTTGTTAGCCTATGTGAAATTAAATGATTTTATTATTTTAGACAGAAACTATTTTCTGTTAATCCACCATGACTGGGTATATAGCACTGCTTTAGAATATGATATATTTGAGCGTCTGCAGAGGAATTAAAAGGGTGTGCGTGAACTCTGTTTTTTTCCATATTAGGTCAACGATAAGGCAATATCCGATCATAATTAATGTTAAGAAATATGGTTGGTTTTACAGATCGGACTAACAAATCAGTTCGAGCGAAGTCTAGTGGTCGACCCTAGAGTGCTTTAATACAGGGGAAATCGGGACTTTGTTCTTGATTCGAGCATGGCAGTATGTTCGACCAAAGGGCATTCGAGCCAATGACATACTACTGCATAACATCTGCTATGTTATTTCTTTCAGGACACAAAGATAATTCTTATATAGATATTAGCTATAACATACATATTTCATATTTCTTCGAAGACACCTAGCCATTCGAGCGAAATATGATTGATTAGTAAAGCAAATTAGTCCGAGAGAAAGCTAATGTTCGCCCCTATAGGTATTCGACATACCAGCACCTAACAAAAGGGTTTTAATAGAGGGGAAATTGGGACTTTGCTCTTGGTTCGAGCACAGCCGAATGTTCGACCGACGGGCATTCGAGCTAATGTATATAATATGTATATGTTATATGCAATAAATATATCTTGAAGATTTAAAAATTCCTTTGTTGTTATTACCTTTTTTAATACGGAAATGTCTTCCTTTAGTTCAATGTTCTAGACACTCTGGACGGCTTCAATGTATACGAAACAGAGTTTGTGTTTATTTTTGTAACGTTTTATATTTTAAATGTTTAATCCAGTGTCGATAGACGTTTGAAGCAGTGCTTATTTTAGGTTTACTGACTTCAAGTACCAGCGGCTTTTTCTTTGAGTCTGGTTTGTCAGAAATGACGCCACCGGAGAACCATGAATCGCATAATTGCTATGTCGGGAATGAAAGTAGTATACAATGACGCGCTGTCAGCCATGACAGGTTTAAAACGTCTGCTTGGCAGATTGGAATGATGGAAAGCTCTTCGCTCCGTTATGACACAAACATGGATGACATGATCTGTACAGGCATTAAACGTGGTTGTCGAGGACGCGTTTACATTGTTACACGAAATAAAACTATCACCGCAAATCACCGTGACACGCTGCTTTAGATGATTTGTGCGTGGTTTATATTTAGAGTTATGTAGCGCTGTAATCACCCTGTCTGTTCCTTTCCGTCTCTCACACAGAATGAATTCTCGACAACACACGGAAATTAAACCATGCCAGACATCAACTTATCACTTTAAATTGTTCTACATTGCAGAGTATATTTGGTAAATTCACTCTAACGACTTCATGCTAGTGGAACATTCAAAGTTAAATCTTCTCGTCTGCTCTACAGGAATAGAACATGCTGATGTACGTAAAAATAAAAACCCACCTCCCTAACTTGTAAAGGTTTTAAAATGGTACCTCTGCACAAAATAGAATTAAAAGGATATTTTATGAACAGAGTAAAAACACACCTCCCTAACTTGTAGATGTTTTAAAATCGTATCTCTGTACAAAATAGAATTAAAAGGACATTTTATGAACAAAGTAAAAACCCACCTCCCTAACTTGTAGAGGTTTTTAAATCGTACCTCTGTCCTGCACAAGATGTAATTAAAAGGATATTTTATCAACAAAGCAGTATTGTCATTAACTCATGAATGAATCATTGTGAAGATATTAAGTCACGCGTTAACCCTTCCACAACTATGTTTCTTCACTGTACTATCCAATCGATTCAGATCGTCTGGAAGTTGTTCACAAGTCTAACTGCGCTTTTCACTTTCTTATGATGGTACAAATCGAATCAATTATATACATCATACAATTCATCATTAGTTGTTCATCGGTGTTGAAAAAGAAAAAATAAGTAAATTAAAGCGTGAAACAGGAATTGAAGAATCATCGTGAAAACATCCATTATCGCAATTATTTACGAAAGCATTACATTTCAGAACCACACCTAGCATACAAAAAGTGAGGTGGTAGTACATAAAATGTCAAAACATTCAAGGTACAGTCTCACGGTACACAAACAAACTGGCATTATAAAATTAAAAATGGCAATTTTCCCATATTTTACTACAGTTCAACCGTCCCCTTGCACCCCAGCTAGGTATGGTCCTACTTTTTTGTATTGCATCTTTGAACATTGTTTTGGTGATATCTAAATTAAAGTTTGTTTTATTTAACGACACCGCTAGAGCACATTGATTTATTAATCATCGGCTATTGGATGTCAAACATTTGGTAATTCTGACATATAGTCTTAGAGAGTAAACCCGCTACATTTTCCATTGGTAGGAAGGGATATTTTATATGCACCATCCCACAAATAGGATAGCACACACCACGGCCTTTGATATAGCAGTCGTGGTGCACTGGCTGGAAAGAGAAATAGCCCAATGGGCCCACCGACGGGGATCGATCCTAGACCGACCTCGCATTAAGCGAGCGCTTTACCACTTATCTATTAAATAATGTTCATTGTTCACCCTGTGATTAACTGAATATTTATTATAAACTGAGTGATTGTGGATATAAAACAGTGGATTTCAGTCCTTGCAGTTTGGTGTATGTCTTTACACCCAGAGAAAATTGCGCTAATGGGAAATAAAGATGGCCGATGTTTTTTTGTGAAATGAAAGTGTGTAATAATGTTTTCTAGAATGAGATCATGAGTTGGTCTCATTATATGTTTTGTCACTTTCGTTTAAATTTGTTATTCCGGACAAAAAAACAAAAACAAAACTTTCTCTACCATTTTACTTGTTTTGTTGTTAAGTAAAATGTTCGATACTGGGCTCATCACGTTGCGTGTCGATGGTTCGCAATCAATGGAGTCTTGTGGAAGCAAATACATCTCTACCGAGTATTGTGTAATGAAGCAGAAGAATTATTAAGGTTTTAAATTTTTAATTTCCAATTAGCTAAACTGTTGCCATTTTGCACGCTATTTGGATGAGAATCGGCAGGACGTGTGCAAGCACGCCACACTACAAGCGGTGCAAGTTGAACTCGGCTACACAGTGTGGATGCGTACTCTCCGAGCTACCTTCGTCTCTCTCTCTCTCTCTCTCTCTCTCTCTCTCTCTCTCTCTCTCTCTCCCACCCTATCTCTCTCTCCCCCTCTCTCTCTCTCTCTCTCTCTCTCTCTCTCTCTCTCTCTCTCTCTCTCTCTCTCTCTCTCTCTCTCTCTCTCTCTCTCTCCCAACCTATCTCTCTCTCTCTCTCTCCCTCTCTCTCTCTCTTTCTCATAGGGGGCGGGACGTAGTCCAGTGGTAAAGCGTTCGGAAAGAGTAGCCCATAAAGTGTTTCCTCTCAAAATCTGTGTGGTCATTAACCATATGTCCGACGCCATATAACCGTAAATAAAATGTGTTGAGTGCGTCGTTAAATAAAACATTTCCTTCTTCTTCTTCTTCTTCCTCTCTCTCTCTCTCTCTCTCTCTCTTCTTCTCTCTCTCTCTCTCTCTCTCTCTCTCTCTCTCTCTCTCTCTCTCTCTCTCTCTCTCTCTCTCTCTCTCTCTCTCTCTCTAACTAGCAACAGAGGAAGGTTATTACAACTGAAATGTCTAATTTTTAAAGTCAGCGCTGACATGGCCAGTTTAATAATTGATATCTTTTCTTACTTCATTTTTTCCCATTGAAAATAAATCAGTTTAAAAGTAGAAAACCTAATTTGTTTCCGTATTGTGTTATATTTTATGTAAAATGTGTCATATTTCATTAACTGTTTTTTTGTGTTTTTTATTATGTTGCTGTTTTTTGTTTGTTTGGTTTGTTTTTATTTTTTGAGGAGGGTATTTTTTAATTAATTTATTTATTTCCTTTTTTTTCCTTTTTTTTTTTCCTTTTTTTTTTTTTTGTTGTTGTTGGGGGGTGGGTGGGTGGGGGGGGGTGCATTCTTGTTCATTTATTATGTGAATTGACCATACGACTTTATAAAAAAAAAAAATGCGTTTTTAACAGAAATTTTTATTTTTTCGTCTTCTTATTCTAAAACGTCTAGGCCAAGAAATATTAAACCAATAAATTCAAATCATCTCTGTAATGGAGAATACATGGTTAACTGTCGTTTCTTGAAAATTAAACATTGGAATAGATCATACAATTGATTGTCTTCCTGTGACGCGTCACGTCTCCATTTGAGTAAGACTGAATGACTAGCACCCAAAAGACGGAATGTTTTGTTTTATTGTTTTGTTGTTGTTGTTTGGTTGTTGTTGTTGTTGTTTTTTTTTGGTTTTTTTTGGGGGGGGGGGTTGGTGTGTGTGTGGGGGGGGGTATTCTTCAAATGCAATATTTTTCTATATGTTATATTGCATGTAAGCAGAAAAACAAACCCCACAGTGATTGTGGATGTAATGTTACAGGATAGGAAATCGAGACTGTAGCTTTAAAACATTAATATGGTTAATTAAGATTACTATGATTAATATTAACCAAACTTAGTGTTGATTTTCACGGGTATAACTCTTCTAATATTTAATCATATATATCTGAAAAATCTGATATTGAACTTGCGTATCATTTTCTTATCAGGGGTTCCCTTCCCCCTACCAAGGTGGCCCTAATTTGCGTCTTAACTTAATATCCGTCTCGTGTTACTACTTAGTGGTACAACTGGAAGGGATGAGTAATAAACAAAGCGAAGAGTAAATACCTTGACGCACGTTCATTTTATGCAACAATGGCTGCCATAGACGGTGTTTACCCTCTTCTGTTCCCACAATAGAAAGGGCCAATCATATTTTTCGAGTGTGTGTCGTCTTTCTGTATAAATAAATTGCCCGTCCACTCGAATTTGTCACTCAGATCGAGGCTTGTAACAAGACATTCATACTGAATGAGGAACAAAAGCGCCATCTACATTGTTGCTGTGCTTTTTTCCCACCAACCCCCCCCCCCCCCCCCCCCCCCCCCCCCCCCCCCCCCCCCCTGTCTGTGAACGCTCCTACGGTGTGTTTTACTGGGTGACACATGCCTGCGGGAAGCAGGGCTTGTCGAGCATAATTCCTCATTATTCGCTTGTTATGATTTCTCGGGTTTCCAGAAAAGGTTTCTTTGCCATAGCCCCAAGAAGGTCGTTACCCTATTATTATCGCAGTGCCCGGTTTGTTATCGATAAATACGCGCAACGTTTTTGTAGAGCTTTAATTATTTGTCACATCATGTTTATTGGAAATATTCTTCATGATTTGAAGAAAAGAAAAAGTTAAAAAAAAAATGTAAAAACATACTTGATGTAAGTTTTTTTCCGGTTGGGCGCACCTGCTTTCTCGGGTGGCCAACCACTTGAGAATAATTGCAAACTATGCACTTGTATTCACAAGCCTCCGTCACACTGAGTGATACAGAATGAAAAGCTCTATCTAGATTATTTGTCAAACAATTGCGTTTGGATATAATGCGTCATAGACATTGACAATATCAAACGCTGCAACTTCTCGAAAAAATACAATGCAGATTGTCATTGCCCAGCAAGCCTGTCAAAGAAAAATTTAAACTGTGTGGGGTGGGGCGTAAGAAAACATCATAATTGACGTTGATAACAACATGAGCGTTGTTTAGTGGGATCGGTGAAATGTTATTCCTCCGTTTTTAAATAGTAATACCCTTAGATGCATTCTGAGACATTTTAAATCAGTGTGGCTATCGCTTTAAAGGGACAGACCCTAGTTTCAACTTGTGAAAATTAACACTAAGTTTAGTTGATCTACAATCTGATTAAAATTAGCTCTACTGGGTCTACCAGTAGATCTAACAGCATTGAGTGGACTCCCATGTCCAGGTGACATTTCATCTATAAATAACAATTTAAATATCGACCAATTACACTTCGCCTTTTATAGCGTTATTCGGGAACATACAAATTCTAAAAATATCGGGCGAGACTATTTATGCAATAGGTGAATTTGTTGGTTAATTTCAACATTGAAAAAAAACAGGGAGAAAAGTGCAGTAATAAACTTTGGATTGTATACTAGTGTAAACAGATTTTATGGCCATCACGGTTTGTTGTTTTTTTCGCCTTGAAGCGAATTTTATATAAAATTTTATATTGCAATTAGTTTCCGGCATATTTCGTAATTCACCCGAATCATTTCGTATACCATCTTTTCAAATCACTGGCATGATTTTGCAAGTAAAGTTTTAATTGGTCGAATGAAAGGTCAACTGGACATGAGTTCCAACGGGCTGCTGTTAGATCCACATGTAATAGTGGAGCTAATTTTAATTAGATTGGTTAATCTACAAACCTTTAACACACTTGAATAAAGTTACTACAATTGTGTGAAACATGAGTCTGTGAATTTGGCAATGGTGAAATAATCTCTAAAAATAGACTAAAACTCGACTCCATAACTGTTTCTTCTCAGACGCACGTGCATTTTTAAAAATATGAGAAATGCATTTTGTGATATTAAAAATACCGTGATTACGAAAAACACTTCGAATGTACGGAAATTGATAATCTAAACAATAAAATCTAAGTATAGTATGATTTTAGTTCTCAAAAACGGCTCTAATAGTAAAAAATAGGCCTTAGTGTTTAAAAACTAGGGTATGACTCTTTAAAACTGATATGAGGTCAGGTAACGTTTAGATGCGTTGAGCGGTATCTGTACTATACAGAATGTGATGTGAGATGATGTTCAAAATTGCACGTGAGTAACAAAACACACTAATTTATGTGTTTTGGTACACAACGTTCTACAGCATTTAGCAATAGAAAGAGATGAGTAGGTACCTACTTCTGATAACAAACGCCGTACTATTAGTCTAATATACAGAGAATATATATAATATGCAATGACTCGTTTCACAAATACATAATAACCTACGCACACGAGTGTAGATATGTTTTAACTTAAAACTCGCCAGCACTCATTTCACTCAAATACATGTGTGTGATAGAGGGACAGGTTCACAAAAAGGAGAAATCGCTAATCTGATATATTCAGGGATGCTCTAAAATTATTAGAGGAAGAAGGAGTTTGTTTTGTTTAACGACACCACTAGAGCACATTGATTTATTAAACATCAGCTAATGAAAAAATGTAGCTGGTTTCCTCTTTAAGACTATAATATTATGTCGAAATTAACAAATATTTAACATCCAATAGCCGATTATTAGGGGAGGGGGGCACTTGGGCTAGGGCTTGGTATAGCTATAGGGCTAGAAGATACCCGAGCTTATAATTGTGGTTGTCTCTGCGCTTTTAATTTGGTACACTGCTAAGGATGTGTTTTAAAGATTAGCTGAAGCTTTCCTGCTTTGATAAAAAAAATTAATTCAATTCTGGAGACAATAGTATTACGGCCGAGAACGTCTTTTTAATCTAAAACATTTTCTTGCATGAATTCTGTAGGGGTTTTTTTGCAGCTTTTTTTTTTTTTTTTTTTAACTAAAGATTATATAAATTTAGCAATTAAACTCTTGTTACAGTTGCTGGATAAAGAAATTTAATCCGGAGAGCGCCGGGAAGCAAAGTTAATTTCATTTAATAGCATTTAGTATAGTTTTTTGTCACCTATTGGTATTTCCGCTGATTTAGGAGTGACTTGATAAAAACTGAATAGATTTTTACGATTGAGATGTCAGTATGTAATGATTGAAACTGAGGAGGAATTAGTGGAGACGCGATGACTGATAAGATTTTATTCCCCAAACTATTCCAATCAAAAAAGCTGTCGGACTGAGTTTGCGCGCCGCGTGTACACTCGTTACCTTAGACGCTAGTTATCTGTGCCTGGAATCCCACCTTTGTTAAAAAGCACCACTTGCCAAGAGCTTCCGTCAACTTGGTTAAGCAGTTCTGTTGATGCGTTCTTAGTTTCGCATTGTTTCAGGAAAATGGAAACCACAAAGATTCACATTTACAAAAAAAAGGAATCCCAAACACGTTTCAACTATTTGCTAAAAGCCAAAGGAAAAAAAACACAGCTTAAAAGTACCCATTTATGTTTTGATGTAAATTAGTTTGAAAAACAAAAACTAAGTAACTGATAAATCCTTTTAGCGTTCCCACAGATGTTGTCTTTCATCGTGTATTATTAGCTGTATTTTATGGATTGGTTTTGACAAACCATTATAAAGACACGTAGGGTTTGGGGTTTTTCCTTCTGATTGTGACCTCTATCCATCAGATTTCAGTCAAACGATAGCTATACTCTCCCACATAGATAGACACGTGATCCTGCTTAAAAGAGAGACGTTGGGTAACAGAGATAAAAATGATAGGTCTATAGCGTGTATGTTTGTGGTTCGGTTTGACAGCTATGTTTTTGAAGTTTTATATCCTTCTAAGGATTAAAACATGCTGGTTAATCTCAGCCGCTCGTACAGTCTTTACGGATCAGTGAGTTTGAATACTCGTGGATGGCATCGGTAGGGTCATCATAGGGTATGGATGTAACTGTATAAAATTTCAAAGGAAAACCAAAAGTTTACTAGTATTTAAAGCTTCTGTCTCTCTCCATCGTATCTCATACATTGTTACTTTGTCAAAACGTCCCATGGATACTGTTGTTGTTGTTTGTTGTTGTTCTTATTATTGTTGTTGTTGCTGTTGTTTGTTGTTGTTCTTATTATTGTTGTTGTTGCTGTTGTTGTTGTTTGGTTCTTAATTTCTTTTTCTTTCTTTTTTTCTTTTTTTTTCTTTTTTTTGAGTGGGGTTTTCTTGTTTGTTTTGTTTTATTTCTGTTTTGTTTGGGGGTTTGGGTTTTGGGGGTTTTTTGCCGGGTGGTTCTTTGGGGGGGGGGGGGGGGTGTCTCTTCCGTTGTTGTTGATGTGTGATATCAAAATTTATTAAACACCAGTGTAAGCTATTGCTCATGTCATAACAATCACTCAATATCTAACTGGTGTAATATCGTCGTGAAGTGAGCGTGACGTAGATCACTTGCTGACCCAGTTCGTAGAAAAACATTGTGTAGTAGGTCTCGACACCAGCTTACTTCTGCGTTGCAGCTTGTTTGCAGTTGGTTTGTAAAAAAAGTAGAATACTAAACTAGTTTTCTAAAACTCGAGAACGTTGTTGGTATCTGATTCGCTTTCGCTCGTCAGATACCAAAATTGTTCACTCATTTCATAAAAAAAAGGTATGACAGGCAAGCTCGTTTAGTATTCTATATATCTACAGCTTCAATAAGCCTGTATCGTGTGACTGTCAAGAAATATTCTCAACTGCCTTCACACAACGTACAAGTTTGTCGTCATGTGTAATATGTTGTGTCACTTAAAATTATGGAGACACGTTTGGCGGTTTGAGTGGGTGGGGTTTTTTAAAAATATTTTTCTTTATTTGGTTTTTTTTTCCATTTCAACACTCTAATCATATGTTTACGTGGAATGGATTTGCAACTGCAGCTAAAGATATGGGAGATTTGAGTGTTACGGGAATAAAATGGATACTTTATTTTCAATGGTCAGATATCGTGAAAATAATAAATAGGGTATACCATCTTTAACAACATCCAATCACATTTTATATAGCGTGTGGCACTTGTAGTCTAGAATGTAAGAGACATCTCAGCTCTTACCACAAACGTTACTATATCAGTCTAGGAACAGTGGTCAGAACGGATTAGCGTTTTGCTTACAGAAAGTAAACTAAATGTGTTATTTTCTGAATTTATGGAATGATTTCTTCTTTGCTAGAGGCTGGGATCTGGCTCAGGCGGTAGAGCGCTCGTCCGAGGTGGTTTCTTCGTATGATCGCACCACTTCAGTGAACCCATTCCCAAAATGGGGTGAATTTCCTTCCCAATTAGTGCCCCACGACTGCTATATTAAAGGACATGGTATGTGATGTCCTGCCTATAAGAAAGTGCATATAAAATATCCCATGCTGCCAATGGAAAAAATATATATTGGGTTTCCTCTGAGACTACGTGTAAAAACATTACCAGATGTTTAACATCCATTAACCAATAATTACTTAATCAAGGTGCTCTAAGTGGTGTCATTTAACAAAACCAACTTTAAACAACTCGTCTTTGCTAATGTTTTGTCCTTTTGCGCCTGAGTAGCATCTTTCGTTCGTCAACACGACTCTGGAGGCACGTTATCAATCTTCTTTGGCTCTCAAATCACAGATGTTTGCAACACAGATGATTCAACTGAAACTAAACAGATTCTAAGTTGTCTTTGCTGGAGGAAAAACGGAAAGGTGATCAAAGAATTCAGACAACTAACTTCAAATTGAGCAAAGTACCAGAAAGCATTCCACCAGAAGAACCCGGAGAATTGTCTTCCAGCTAATACGTGTGTGTGTGTGTGTGTGAGAGAGAGAGAGAGAGAGAGAGAGAGAGAGAGAGAGAGAGAGAGAGAGAGAGAGAGAGAGAGAGAGAGAGAGAGAGAGAGAGAGAGAGAGAGAGAGAATTCCAGATCATTATGATGCCTCCAGATGTCACTGCTACAGTTGCTCTAAAGACAATGTAATTCAACTTGATGGGGACGGCGAGCGTGTAACTGGGGTATTCGCTGTTATGTAAGGAACACGAGGAAGTTGGCACTCCAAACAGAAGCACTTAATGCTTACTCTACGAATCGTTACAAGTATTCGGTGTGGAAGCGACTGCCATCAACACTCACACGATAACCCGTGTGTACATGCGACGTCCGTGGCATATACATCACAACCAATACAGCTGATGGTTTTCAGGAAAGACTATTTTGGTTGTAGTCTACCAGTTCTCTTTTGTATGCATTTCAATACTATTTGTATGTCAGAATATCTTCTGTGAAAAAAAACAATATGGAAAGGGCTACGTGACTGATATTCCAGGAAGTACCTCTCTTAGTAACTACCTTCCAAAAAATCAACATAGGATGACAACGAACAGTTTCATTTATCCGTGTCAATTATTTTATATATATATATATATATATATATATATATATCTCCACTGATGGAAAGAAATAAAGGATCACACAGATAGCAACAAGAAATAATGACTGCATCAAATTCATACTGTCCGAAGTCGACTGAGAACATATAGGCAGCACATTCAACACTACAGATATTCAATCCCAGATTACAACTTGGTATGAAATATAGACATTACTACGCGAGTAGTGAATTAAATTTGGTCTACAAATTGATGTGTTCCCTTATTTGTTTCCATCAGTATATTTAATACAAAGTTTTAAAGAATGCAGTGATATGTCATTGTGTATAACATTTCACCTATCTGGGTCCACTGTATCTGGGTTTTTTCTAAAGACACCATACCACCATTTGCCATGTCATTACCATGCCATTACTTGTTATAGCAGCTTAATACAGTTCAGTTTAGGAAGTTCTTCATTGAAGCAATATAATATAAAATATACGAAATTCCTTTTCACATCTTTCTTTAATGATTACAAGTAGGTTGGTTGAAGTTACTTGTTAACAAACACCTATTGGGCTATTTCTCGTTCCAGCTAGTGCACCGTCTCATTTTGCTGTTATATTAGGGTGTTTACTACCAAATCAAATCCCATAGACGACAATGGTAACATATGTGGCTAAAACTCCTACCTGCAGCGTATCAATCGACATAAACGCCACGGATATAAATACTACCACCCCTCACCTTTAAAGTGAATCAGAAAACATTTTGGGTCAAGCTGCTCATTTTTGAGATAACGGGTAGCGTCTATGACTACCCTAGTTCCGCACAAAATTCGAGTACTTGTTTTTTTTACAGGTACCCCATACATGTTTCAACCACAAGGCTACTTGACACAGTGGGACTAGATGAAATAAAATTGCATGCATTTTTGTTTAAATTAAACTTCTTCTTTTTTCACAACCAACAAACTCACATTTATCACCAATCACAGGACTTGTGGTGTTCACTTCTCTATCAAAAGTTCGGTGCATCTCGAACTTTGACCCAGCCGGAAGTTATTTGCTTTAGTACTACCTATAGTGACAGTATATCACTTGAACAGTTGTTATCAATTAGTACTAAAAATAAGAGAGGGCAGACAGACAAAATTGAAATTGTTTATTGACAAAGTTAAAGTTTGTTTTGTGTAACGACACCACTAGAGCATATTCATTTATTAATTATCTGCTACTGGATATCAAACATTTGGTAATTTTAACATATAGTCTTAGAGAGAAAACCCACTACATGTGTGCATTTGTTTCAAGGGATCTTTTATATGCACCATCCCACAGACAAGGCAGCACATACCACGGTTTTTGATATATCAGTCATGGTACACTGGCTGGAACGAGACATAGCCCAATGGGTGTTTATTAACAAGTAACTTCAAACAAATGGGTTATTTAAATATTACAGAGGTCAACTTACTTGTAATCATTAAAGAAAGATGTGAAAGGGAATTCCGTATAGTTTATAGTATATATATTGTTTTAATGAAGAACTATATACTTCCAAAACTGAACTGTATTAAGCTGTTATAACCAGTAATGACATGACAAATGGTGGTGTGGTGTCTTTAGAAAAAGCATATACAGTGTACCCAGATACGTATTTGTTTACTGGTGACCATACGGGTAAAATATTATACACAATGACATATCATTACATTCTTTAAACACGTTTATATTTAAATAGTGTGAGGTTTCCGAGAACGGGCACGTTCATGGCATCCCCCCGTCTACACAAAGTTTAGATACCCCTGTTATAGGACTGAAACTTTTTTTTTTTTAACTGGACTGGAACTGGAACTGGTGATTAACGTGCACATTCAGAGCAAACTTGTAGCGCACGTCCATCTTGGGCACAGGTACCGGCTTCGGCCTGATTTTTCTGTCCAAGACAGGAAAGGTGGGGGGAGGGTGGTGGAGGAACATCCTGCACTGGCAGGTGCAAGGGAGGGGGGGGGGGGGGGGGGTGGTGCTATGGAATTTGGATTAAGTCCAAAGAGAAAGGGTGCGCGTTTTTGATGAAGGAAGTTAGGCGCAATTGGTTTTTGAAAAGTTGTTCTTATTTAAATATATTCTTGTCAGTCACGTACAGAAACATACTTTATCAAAGACACCTGGGGGTTTCAGAATGTTCAGCTACAACTTTCTGCTGAAAAAAAAGTGAAAGAAAAGGAAAACTAAAACAAAAACAGAAGAAGAAAAAACCTTGTTACTAATGTACAGACTGTAAATTTCTCATACGCCATGTAAATTTAGTTCGACAAGCCAATATATTAAATTACACTAATTTCAAAGCAGTATACTACAACCCTGCTGAGCACAGTGAATTGGTGAGTTTTTCCTAGCATGAATACATCATACTGTTTTTGTTAACCAGTTGTTAATTCTTTCTTGTGATTTCTAGATAAAATAGCGTGAAGGCACCACGTGGTAATTTTCTGTTTGACTGGCTTGATTCACACTCGTTTAGCAATGTCTTCGTCACTTGAAGAAATCTTTTTACCTCAGTTGAGAGATAATATCTCTGTGTTTTTGCACAGGTAATTATAAGCCCAAAATAAACAGTTTTCCTTGTAGGTGTTTTCTTTCTTCTTTTTCTTCTTCTTTTTTGTTTTTTTTTGTTTTGTTTTGTTGTTGTTGTTGTTTTTTTGCACGAATAAGCCCCCAAAGGTGGTTTCAATTCTGATGATCAACCATCAACATGTTTATAATTGCAAGTGTGTTGTCTGTACACATCGGTGATTGTATTACTGTAATAAAAGCTAACGTTTGGGTGGGTTTTCATCAGTGTTGTTACCTAACAAGTGGTGTTATGGTACTGTTACAGATCTAGTTACTTCTACCGTCAGACTTGTTGAAATCATTGCTAGACAACTGTTAGCTGGTGATGAATTTAATGTTGAAGTGTCCTTAAATAATATTAATTTTCTGTTCTCCGGGCATTGAAGTGATAAAATTAATGTTCAGCGTATAAGTTGTAAAAAAACTTTTCATTATTTTAAGATTTAAAGATATTTGTTATTAAAAAATTATCAAGTCTTCATTAAAGCAAATGCTCCTCAAATTTTCCTTGTTGTTGTTGTTCTTCTTATTCTTCTTCTCCTCCTCCTCCTCCATCTTCTTCTTATTATTGATTCAAATATTCTATGCTTGTCCCCCAAGGCATTTACGATTTGGAAAATATATATATATATATATATATATATATATATATATATACATACATACATACATATACATACATATACATACATATATATATATAATATATATATATATATATATATATATATATATATATATATATAATATATATATATATTTATATATATATATATATATATATTCCCCGAGTGTCTTGTGATATCATAATTTATCAGCACGAGTTGATAAAAGTATGAAAAGCTAGGCTTGATATCACAAGACACGAGGGGGGTATTCTTTTTATCATCCATTATCATTCTTTTCATTTGAGACAGTTGTGAACAATGTCAGTAATGTGGGTTGAATGACAGCGGTAGACTCGTTAACTAGCAGAACGGCAGTGGCGTGACGTCACTAATGGTAGGTTTGGCGCTGAAACAAACACAGTGACGTAATAAAACATTGTCTTGTGATTAAAATTTGACCAGTCAAGATCATAAGAAGCACTATCTCCTAAAAAAAAGTCTTTAATGGATGATAAATATATATATTCTTCAAACAAAGTAGGGGAACTAATAATAATTTACAATTGCCAAAACTGTAAGGTATGTTAGCTGTGGGGAATGGTTATGATAATAGTGAATTAATTGGGCAAACATTACAACTGGTAGTTCAGTATTACAGTAGGTTTTATGACCACAAAAGATCTTGAAGGACGATTGGGGTCAGAAGTGAAATTTGAAAGTTGACGTTTTGTGTCAGTAAATCACAAATTCAAACAATAAAAATGACTAAAACCAAAACAATAACAACTGTATGATCAACAGAATGAAAAAGATTGACAGAAATAATGTTCCACAGTGATTAATCGACCTTCCTGGAAATTGTCAAAATCGAGAATGACACCCCACGCACGTGTACGGGGCAACTGCGTGATGCACGTGCAAACTATAGAATGTGTTTCGGTGAGTTGATAAACAGACCTGAACGTTCTTTACTAGGATGTCTGTGGTCAAAACGTATGTTCGGTCTAATAGTGATATTAACATTAACATTTCAGGTTCCCCTACTTTTTTTTAAAGAATATATATATATATATATATATATATATATATATATATATATATATATATTAAACATTAAACCAGTTGTATTTTTTCTCTTTCTATTGCTATTATTTACTTTAGCGCAGTCGGTTGAGCGCTCGCCTGAGTGCGTGCGTCACAGGATCGAACCACCTCGGTGGATCCATTCAACCGATTTTTTTTTCTTGTTGAAAACAGTGAAGCACAACTGGTCAAAGGCCATGATATGCGCTTTCCTGTCTGTGGGAAAGTGCAGATAAAAGATCCCTTACTGCATTAGCTAAAATGTAGCAGGTTCCTCTAATGACTACGTGTCAAAATTACTAAATATTTGACATCTAATAGCCGTTAAACAAAATATTTGACATCCAATAGGCGTTAAACAAAACGAACTTTAAAACTTTTTTAAAAAAAAACATTTGAAAACATTTCAAGAATATTAAAATAAGAGTATTTGAAAGTTTGATGAAAATACATGTATTTGAGGACCCAAACCTGATCAAATACGGCATTCCGTGCCTTTTGAGCACAGTAACAGGGGAAAGTGGGAGGGGAAAATTATCACCGTCCCCATCCCATTCCGTACCCACGGGAAAGACATGTAGTATGTGTAATATGTGCGTCCACATTTTAAAATGCATACTATAATAAAAATTGATAGACAGTCTCCAGGCTGTACTGGGTGGTCTGTGTGACCCAGGGTGTCTCCACCCGGACTATGTTCTATTGATATTAATTATTATCAATTACGCTACTGGCATTCACTCTGACAGAACTGGGTTCCACCTATAATTTGTTGACTTTCCGCTTCACAACACGGTCAAGACTGACAGCCAGTCTATTCTCGCGGACAGTTAGTTTGTTTCACGGTTTCTTAGTTTCACTCCACCATTTGTAGAACATTATTAACGCTACACCCCATTTAACACCCGGTCTTATCGCGGTGACATGGGCTTTTTGAGACGTGTGGGAGAAAGCTTCACGTTTTATGCGATCGCACGCTTATGGAGATGCGTTCAGATAAGCTGATTTATTATCTCTAAATAATAATGCATATATGCATTTATTTTTTATGTTTTCATCTGGTTTCGTATATAGAAAAAAGATAGCATACCACCGGTAGATGGGAGTATAGTAGATGGTAAGGGGCCTCTCTTAAAAATGTCAGAGGTAACCACTTAACACTATTCAGCTTTATTTTTGCTTCTTCTTCTTCTTCGTCTTCTTCTTCTTCTTCTTCTTTTTCTTCTTCTTCTTCGCCTCCTCCTCCTCCTCTCCTCTTCTTCTTCTTCTCCTTCTTCTTCCTTCCTTCCTTCTTCTTCTTCTTCTTCTTCTTCTTCTTCTCCAAAGTAGTCAGATTAAGGCCATGAGTGTTGCACGGATGATCACAAGAGACAAGAACCTGTCGCAGTTAGAAAAACAAGGACGGGGGTGTGGAGGTGAACAGCAAAAGAAGTGAAAGATAGGAGAAGCAGCCAGATTGGGAAGAAATAAAATGGAATTCAAAGGAAGAAAGGGAAGGGGGCAGTGGGATTAAAAATGTAGGTTTTTTTGTTGTGTTTTTGTATTTGTATTTGTATTTGTATTTGTATTTGTTTTTTTTAGCTTAGTTGGTACAGCGCTCGCTTAAGGTACTAGATTAGTACGAGTGAACCTTCTTAGCGGGCTGGGTGCTCCACAATTGCTATAGCAAAAGCCGTGGTATGTGCTGTTGGAAAAGTACATATAAAAGATTCCTTACTGCTAATGAAAAAAAATGTAGAGCGGTTCCTCCATGTATCAGAATTATAAAATGTTTGACATCCAGTGTCCGATGATTCATTAATTAAACAAACATTACAAATAACATGGTCAACGTTTTTTGTTTTGTTTTTAAAATGGCGGTAAACAAAGCCCTTCTTGGAAGACTAGATAGGAGAAATGAAAACTGTGTCCAGGGTAGGCATACCTGGATCTTAATAGATATGGGCTGGTCAAAGATTACCAGTACCAAACTTAATAAATGAATAAATAAAGGAATGAATAAATGATTAAGTGTATATATAAGCAAATAAATAAGGTCGACTGAATAAACAAGAACGAATTAACGAAGGTATGTATGGACGGACGGACGGACGGACGGACGGAACGGACGGAACTTCGTGACTCTAGACCACTAATTCAGATTTTATGAACACGCTGAATGGTTGGTGGTGGTGGTTGTTAGGTTAGGTTTGGGTGAGGCTGTTTTAATTTTTTTAATTTTTTTATTTATCGTGTTGGGGTTGTTTTCTTTTGTTGTTGTTATTTGCTTTTAAACTACAAATGGACACAGCCGCGTGTTTAGGACATTGCGCAGAGGATCTAGACTGGGACGAGCGAAGGTTTTTTTAGGGGGGTCAGGTCATGCTCCCCGGGAAATTAAATAAATAAAAAAATTGCTTGGAGCAGGAAGGGATTTCGATGCCTCCCCCCCTCGATGCCTGCCCCCCCCCCCCTCCCCGTCCCCCTTTTGCACATGCGCCTTGGAGACTACTGAGCAACTGCCTGACTCAGCGAATTAATTTCATTCGTCTACGAAATAACGAGACGAGAAACGAGTACAAGTATGTGAAATAGATTTAACCTTGCTATTGGATATCTATATTACGGGGATTTCGTCCACAAAACCGTGGGAAGGGCGACTCGGTTTTCCTTAGTGAGATGACGAATTATCATAACCCCCAGTGGATTAGTATTCATAGTCCCGACGCGATCGCCGCTCTGCCGTCTCAGACAATATTGATTAAATATTTGAAAAGTGTCCGCTTACGTGATGCGGATTATAGATGTGGATTAGAAAGCCAAATGATCAGAAAATCAAACAATATGTCGAGATCTTTGTCACTCCTGTTGTTTGTGCGGTTGACAAATGGTATATACCGATGGCAGATGTCTGGTGATTATCGCTCTGACAAATCGGCTGTATGTCAAAATACCGAGGAGTTGGATTCAGTTTCCAAGATCGTCAGAATCTGACAACAAAGTTAGCGTATCTGTAACAGACGGTTTTGAAAATGATAATAGGATTTTTCAATTTGTCGTTTCAAATAAACAAAAATGTGTGGTTGGGTTGGGTTATTAGAAACATGTAGTGTGACATTGTTGTACGAGATTGGGGTTTGAGGGCGGCAACTCAACCATACCCCATAACCAGAAATTTCACTATGTTTTTTTAAAGCAATGGTTAGATCATTCTGATACTCAAATTGTTCTTACAGTTTGAATGATGGAAATGATATAAATACGCTGGGTGTATACTACCAAATCAAATATCATAGACGACAATAGTAACATATGTGGCAAAATTTCTACCTGCAGCGTATCAATCGACATAAACACCACGGATATAAATACTACCACCCCTCACCCTTAAAGTGAATCAGAAGAAATGGGGGGGGGGGGGGTCAAGCTGCTCATTTCTAACATAACGGGTAGCGTCTATGACTACCCTAGTTCCGCAAAAAAATCGAGTACTTATTTACAGGTACCCCCATACATGTTTCAAGCACAAGGCTACTTGACACAGTGGTACTAGATGAAATAAAATTGCATACATTTTTTGTCCAGATGAAACAATTTTTTTTACAACCAACACACCAATCACAGGAGTTATGGTGTTCACTTCTCTATCAAACGTTGGGTGCACCTCGAACTTTGACCCAGCCGGAAGTTTTTTGGTTTAGTACTACCTGCTAGGGTTTAGGTTTATCTTCATATGTACCTAAACAAAACAGATGCTGAATGAACAAGTAAAACTATCTAATTTTTTGTGGTCTTTCACGGTAAATTATGTTCATATAATTCTAACCGATTGTGTAGTCGAAAGTTGGCCAGGTGGTACAAACCGATTACAACCGATTATCGATGATCAAATTCCAATCGATTCCAAACACTACTTTCGACTCTCCAGTAAAGTGTCATATATTAAAAAAAGAAGGAAATAAATGTTTTATTTAACCACGCACTCAACACATTTTATTTACGGTTATATGATGATATATATTAAAGTGCATATAATTACAAAACAGGCGAACACTCGAGTAAATCCCGCTCTAAGTTTGTTAAAGCGTTCGTCTCTTTAACTAATCTACTATTTATGATTGGTCCATGGTTTGTTTATTCTCTCTGTCTCTCTGTCTGTGTGTGTGTGTGTGTGTGGGTGTGTGTGTGTCTCTCTCTCTCTCTCTCTCTCTCTCTCTCTCTCTCTCTCTCTCTCTCTCTCTCTCTCTCTCTCTCTCTCTCTCTCTCTCTCTCTCTCTCTCTCTCTCTCTCTCTCTCTCTCTCTCGCCAGGCGAACACTCAAGTAAATCCTGCTCTAAGCTTGTTAAAGTGTTCGTTTTTTAACAACTAGTATGCATTGTGAAATTATGAGACAGAAAAAAAATCCAGTTTTTAGTATGTCGTCATGTAAGATGATTTGTAACTTCGGCAGATCACACTGTGGATGTTTGTTCCATTTCAAACGCTGCCAGAAAAAGTACATATCTGAATGACAAAACCGTTATCTAGAATCAAAACCGCATATCTGCAGAGTCGAATGGACATCTGGCAAAACAACGGTTGATTCCATGAATCTCTATCTAGTGCCTCGTCTATATGAGGACAGCCACTTCCGAGGAGATCCTTTACTGCACAATAACCCTTCATGCCCCGCTCAGAAAGGACTGTCACTCCCATTTTCAAAAAAAAGAAAAAGAGTAGTACATTTGGCGGTATATCAAATGTCATAGATTCAACACTGCACTGTGTCAGGAAATGTTTTATTTAACGACGCACTCAACACATTTTATTTTGGGTTATATGGCGTCGGGTGCACATTATCAGACTAACCAGTATACTGAGCTATTGTTACATAAACATTAATTTCTTCGAGCATGCAAACAACATCTTGTAAAATTGCATGTTGTCTGCACTAAGTATTTGGATGACCTATCACACTTTTCTGTGCTTAAAACAAGAAAGCTTACAGCACCACGAACACGTTATTCGCCTTGCCCTAGACTTGACCGTGACCTTCTTTTTTTTTTCTTTTTTTACTGACGAGCTTATTAACATGAGGAGTAACAGAGTATAAGATGAAAACAAATTGAAACGTCCTCAAATTGAATCCATTCAGTCGGTTCGCATATTGTTACGTTCGGTCCTAGCAGTAGATAAATTACAAAATGAACGCCAATTTTGGAAAAGCAGGAGCTTTTTTCTACCCCGGCTAGCCTTGAGTCAATATTGAATCTGGCTGGAATAGAAGTGTGCCACACAACGATATTGTCCTGTGTTATGTGTAATAAGCAACATGAAAAATCAGTATTTTGTGCAAATCGCTTTTCGTGCTACCTTTAATCTTTGATGTGGAATGTAAATTGAATCCTACCTGCAAATATTAAAAAACTGGAATTGCACTTCTTATTGAAAAAACACTTTTCAAGTGAATGAAATGTTGAGTGCAAGAAAACCGTGCGTGGATTAGACCCGTTAGGAGAAAAAAAATCTTTGTGCCAGCTGCACGAGAAATGAATTTATCATCCACTGACACTAAATTAGTCGGCCCCAACATAAAGAGATTTTACAGGTCAAAAAGTAGCCAAACATCTTATTAAAGTCTTACGTTCTGAAGATTTATTTGGTTAAATCGACCGAGGTTTTGCGACGCTCGTAAACCACCGCGAAGAATAGCAGTTCTCTTTCACGTAATATACAATAATGTTCTTAGTCGGTAGATATCTAAGTTTATAAACAAGCAGTGTATTTATATTAAAAACGAAAGCTTTTGTTATGTTGTAAAAGTTATTTACAATGTGTATTTATAAAGTATTAATTTCAATACTAAAAGCATATTTAAATTAGTGGAATAAAGCGAATTCAGTTACTTAGACCGGAGATTTACCAGTGTATTATTATTATTTTTCAATAATATTCTTTACAGCAGTTGACCCAGAAATGACTGAAACGTATACATGTATATTAAAATAGTTTCTGATAATGTATGTAATAATTATTTCAATTTTATAATTGATTTAATTTTTTATGGATTTTGTTGTTGTTGTTGTATATTTATTGTCCTTTTTCGTATTTGAGGTTATTTATTTTTATTTTTATATTAAATAGTTTTGAAAGTACTTTTGTACCAGCTAAATGTTTATGTTTTACTTTAAAAATTAATGCATTCTGTCTCAAATTTGTCAAAATATTCCTTTGTCTTCTACGGTTTTATGTGCATTAACTCTTTCGCTTTGTAGATTTCGTCATACACGAATTAACATTTGGGACTCACTTGTTTGCAATTCTGATGCACTCTTTTAGGGGTTTTGCAAATATATACAGTCAAACTTCGATATCTTGATCTTGAAGGGGACGAGAAAATAATTCGAGTTTCAAGGAGTTCGAGTTTTCGAAATTAATATATAAGAGTCCAAATTTGAAACTGCATTGCAGCTGGTTTATTTCGCTTAATATTGTAAGAAGCGTGCGCTTCGCTGCCTACCTCTGAACCCTAAAAACTACGCATCATCAGTTGAAAGGCGAATTAATATATCGGTCACCTCACCCCACGCCACCCCATCTCATCCCACCCCACCCCAGCTGTTGGCATCTTCGACGCCTGTCGTACATTCATTTTGCGTGTATTGTAAAAAAGATCACACAGATGAATTTGAAATATATGCTTGGACATATAGGCTACCTGTATTTATTGACAGAAAAAGGGGAAAAGAAGGCATTTACATACATATATAAATAACAAAAAGTAACGTTGACGTATTTTACAGATGTCAAAACATGGCGGAATGTAACTAACACACTGAATGCCGAATAACACTATAAGTACATTTGTTTTACACAAAATCATTTTCGCTTCGCACCTCTACTTTCTGTCTCCAATCCTATATATATATCAAATAAATGTTGAGTGTGGAATATATTTCAATGGTAGAGCGTTCGCTTATGGTGAAATGGAACTCCTAAGCTAATTATGCTTTTTGTGGTCCATGACTGGTATTTCATAAACTGTAAAATTTCTTTCTGTGTTTCTGATAAAGTGTATATAAAATAGCGTCCCTTTATGCAAACCGGGTTTCTTCTTTGACATTGTAGATCATTGTATTTCAACCAGTTGTTATAAAGTTACCAATACGCCGTAGTAGGCCCCATCTGTGTATTAATTCAGAAATAATTAAAATGAGTGTGTCTAATTAATCAAAGTCAGTTTAAATGAAGAAGGCCTAGTAAGTTGGTAAACTTGTGCCTAATCCATTTGTTTTTAAAAGGAATAAAATATGTCTCAATCAAAAACCGACATTCCATCTCTTACTTAAATGTTAAAACATTAACTCCACCTATTTAAAACAGTGTTATTTCACGTGTTTCTACTTGTCCAATGAAAAGGCCAGTTATCAGTCGAAATGATCACGGGACGTCTCCGTGCCTGGCGATTCGCGGAATGTTTGTCGCCGCGGGGGCGTTCATTGTTGAACGTGAGTGCCATGTTATGACAGTCCGCGAGCATGTCACGGCAAAGTGTATTCAGATGCAAGTCCTTCAGTCGTGGCTGACCGGAACTACGTCAACACGCACAGTGTCCGACACTGCCACTAATTAGAACGACCTTGATGACTCGGTCAGCTGGTGAATGAAAATACAGTTGGCCACCTGAGATGAAATAATGTTTAACTGTACTGTTTTATATAACAGGGTGTATTATTTGTCATCATGAGAGCTCGCCTGAGGCGCTTGGGTCAAAGGATCTAATCCTTTCGGTGGACATATTCTCCGAATGCCCGCCTCAACCAGTGTCCCACTACTGGCATATCAACGGGCGTGGTAAGTGTTGCCCTGCCTGTGGGAAAGTGCATACATAAGATCCATTTATTGTTAATAAACAACTGGTGTAACAAAGGCCATGGTATGTATTATCTTGTCTTTAGGATGGTGCATATAAAAGATCCCTTGCTGCTAATCGAAAAGAGTAGCCCATGAAGTGGCGACAGCGGGTTTCCTCTCTATATATCTGTGTGGTTCTCAACCATATGTCCGACGCCATATAACCGTAAATAAAATGTGTTGAGAGCGTCGTTAAATAAACCATTTCCTTTCTTCCTTCCTTTAAAAAGTACGCGTTAGAATTATTGTCCAATGTTTGATATCCAATAGCCGATTATTAATTAATCAATGAGTTCTAATGGTGTCGTTAAACAAAACAAACTTTAACTTGTCATCTGTATGACCGGTATTGAATCTATTGATGATGTGGTTGTCAAGAAAACAGATTTAATGCTGGTAGGTACTGGGTTCGTATCCTAAAACAGGCTTCTACTCGCTCAAATATGGGCCAGCGTTCTTTGGTATAATCACTAAAATCAGGTTTAAAAACAAAAATGAAATCACCCATATTTTGTTTGTGCTTTTGAATGACTGACTGATCCAAGAAGATATCTGAAACTTTTGTTTTTCTTTCTTCTTCCATAATTCCCCTGCGAGTGCTGTAACCTCACCGTGGTGCAGGGGTGTAACATTCTCTTTGAGAATGGCCAATACAGCACAAATTGAAGTTTAGAGTAAAATTCGGTGTCCGTAAATTTCTGTGATATTTGTATTTGTATTTTTGCACAGTTCTTTACACTGTTCTTGTTTAAACCTTGAATTTTTATATTGATGTTGATCATCACTTTATTTGCATTACCATAGTTTGACACCCAATAGCCGATGTATTTTTCGTGCTGGGGTGTCGTTAAACATTCATTCATTCATTCATTCTTCCATAATTCATTTTTAAATTGATCATTAGAGCAAATTCTTGATTTTGTTTTTCAAAATAAAAACAGTTCTGAATCTGGCATTTCTAAATTTTATAAAAACAAACAGCTATCATGCATTTGATTACGCAAGAAAACATAGAACTCAACCTAAGTATCCACATCAGTACTATATAAAAGCTGCTTCCCACAACCTGAAAAAAAAGAAGCTGAATGGAAAAATAGCTGTTACTTCCTGCAGCGTCCAAATTGTGCTAATTTGGCGCCATCTAATCCTCTCTGTCGCCTATGAATGACACTGTCTTTCCGTCTGTCCATCACACGACGGACAACGCATCGGGAGTTCCTAATTAAATTCTGTTTTAGCTTTAACGTTTTTGTAAATTATACATAGTTTTTATTTGAACTCGACTTAATGAAGGCTCAAATTGTCTAACAAATTACATCACGGCGCTTGTTTTTTCCACCACCGATCGGTTCCACGTGGCGAGATGTAAAGGTCAAAGTAAAATGACGCTTTACTAATGAGTCTTCCACGGGGAACTGTTTCGTGTGCCGGTTTATTGCGGTACTGTACGGTAACCTACCTCGTGAATGATTTTAATAAATTTGTTGTTTTCAAAACTAATTTGACGTGATTTGCATAGCTCTTTATTCATTTAATTTTAGAATTTTTATGTTGCTGTTGATCGTCAATTCATTCATATATTTACCTTTATTTGACACTCAAAAGTTGATGTATTTTTATGCTGCGATGTCGTTAAACATTCATTCATTCATTCATTCATTCATTCACTTATTGTCCGGAAGAGTTTATAAAATTACCATTTAATCCAACGACTATGACACATTTAGTTTGCGTGTTTTGAATTAAGTTTTAGACAAGTTTTCTTTTTTTCTCCCCCCCCCCCCCCCACTCTAATTTCTCTCTCTCTCTATTTCTCTCTCTATCTTTCGCTCTCTCTTTCTTAATCTGTGTGTATGTTTCTCTCTCTCTCTCTCTCTCTCTCTCTCTCTCTCTCTCTCTCTCTCTCTCTCTCTCTCTCTCTCTCTCTCTCTCTCTCTCTCTCTCTCTCGTTTTTTGACTAATTTGTGTATGTATTATCTTCATCACAATATCCCTTTACTAAAGCTTCGTGATGTGTAAAGTCCTACGATTCTTATTCCATACACTCTGTACCGAACTGATAACAAAACGTTTATGCTCCAACATGTAAAATTCCTATTAGTGTTTTCAGTGATATTGATTTGATCGCCATACATCACGTTCTATTGCATGCGTCTTACGGAAAATATTTAATATCCACTGCATCTACGTAATTCCACGCGTCATCGTGAATCATTCCAGTATGTATAAGCTTGTCAATCGTTATTTCGAGATCCTGTTTAACAGGAAAAGCACATCATCTTCCTCGTACGCAGCTAATCATAATATTTCAGATTTTTTTATTTTTAATTATACTTCACAATACATTACACGATTCATTCAGTTTTTGTACTAAATTCATGGATAATACGAAGATTCATTTATTAATTCAGAATATGTGTGCGTGTGTGTGCAAGCGAGAGTGCATGTATGTATGTGTGTATGTATTGATGTATGAATATCTATATATTGTATGTATGTCAGGTTTGACTATTACATACACAGACATTAACGCTCTTTCACTCAACCATATGCAAAGGATCTACAAGCTACACGGTCGATTCCGCTAACGTACATAAAACAGTGGGCAGACTTGGCACTGGCTAGTATGTATTGATGTATGAATATCTCTATAGTGTATGTATGTCGAGTTTGACTATTACATACATAGATATTAACGCACTGGCGCAGGGGATAATTAAATCATTTTTGTATGTATGTAAGTATGTAGGTATGTGTGTAAGCACACAGATGCGTGCGTGCGTGCGTGCTTGCGCATGAATATATGCGTGCGTACGTACGGGAAGCGAGAGACAAGCAAAGCCGTTTTGCCTTAGGACACTTTAGCAAATCAATTAATCTTATGGCATTTGCAAAATGTGGTCTAGTAATTAACAAATGAAATCCATTAGCACCATAACTGTAAGGGTTTCTAAAGATACACTTTCCTAGAAAAGGACTGTGCATAGCACTGCCTTTGATGTGTCATTTGTGATGTACTAGTGAAGAAATAATACAAAATTAAAAATAAATTTAAAACAAAACACAAATAAAAGCAATTTTAGACCTGTCAATTCTGTATTTGACTGGATCAAAGAAAGAAATGTTTTATTTAACGACGCACTCAACACATTTTATTTACGGTTATATGGCGTCAGACATATGGCTAAGGACCACACAGAGTTTGAGAGGAAACCCGCTGTCGCCACTACATGGGCTACTCTTTCTGATTAGCAGCAAGGGATCTTTTATTTGCGCTTCCCACAGGCAGGATAGCACAAACTATGGCCTTTGTTGAACCAGTTATGGATCATTGGTAGGTGCAAGTGGTTTACACCTACCCATTGAGCCTTGCGGAGCACTCACTCAGGGTTTGGAGTCGGTATCTGGATTAAAAATCCCATGCCTCGACTGGGATCCGAACCCAGTACCTACCAGCCTGTAGACCGATGGCCTAACCACGACGCCACTGAGGCCTGTTTGACTGGATCAGGGCCGTAAACTAGTCTAGGAGTAAGGGGGTACATTTTTTGTTTTAATCTAGTTTGAGAAGACCCCCCTCTTCCGCCATGACTGTGCTCTAATTCTTGTTTTACTGATTTAGAGGCTCCCATTGCAGGGCCCGTGGGGTGTGGGGTGTATTTAAAAATGGGGGCTACTGTCTATTCGATAGTCTGTTAAAGTGATTTATGCATCCCTGAATTTTTTTAATTTAAATTTCAGGTATTAGAGAACAGAACAGAATTTATTACATTCAGGCCCTTCCAATACAACATTCCCCCGGCCTTCTGAGCACACCAATAGGAATATGTGGGAAAGCGGGGTCCCCACTGCTCCGTGTCCCCTGCATTGCACCCATTCCCAGTGTACGGAAAATGAACCGTATACTGTAATATGGACTGTGTGTTAATCGCGGAGATTTGCAGAGAAATTCGACCGTTCACATCAAAGCCTTTGGGCGCCGCACGTTGAGAAGACGGGCAGGTGAGTGTACAGTCCGGTGCTGCTGCGGCAGATGGACGGGAATACGAAGAAAGACTTGTTTTCTGTCTAAACATTATCGTACACCAAAAGTACGATTCGTACGTCGACAATTGTAAGTTTGATGGATCCGACAAGAATGAACGAATTGGCGCGAAAGTGATTTTTGACGTCTGCTGTCGTTCTGCTCGACATGGTCATAATACTGGAATGAAAGATCAAAGAATACAGACATATCACTGAAAACCAGTTCATTTTAATATAGAGCGTAGACTTAATAATATAAAGAGACTGTCCGTTTTAAAATGTAATCTATTTCGTTCAAATTCCACTTTGTTGCTTCAGTGTTTAATCATTTTATTTTATTTTTAAGTTTTAAACTGTATCTTGTTTCTCTAAAATCTGAATAAGGGAAGATTAGGACACTGGTTGGGAGGGGGGGCGGGGGGCGTTGCCAAGTGGTAAAGCGCTCGCTTGATGCGCGGTCAGTTTTGGGATCGATCCCCATCTGGCCCATGGGACTATTTCTCATTCCAGCCAGTGCACCACGACTGGTATATCAATGGCCGTGTTATGTGCTATCCTGTCTGTGGGGTGGTGCATATAAAAGATCCCTTGCTGCATTAGGCAAAATGTAGCGGGTTTCCTCTTATGACTACGAGTCAGAATTACCAAATGTTTGACATCCAATTGCTGATGATTCATTAATCAACGTGCTCTAGTGGTGTCGGTAAACAAAACAAACTTCTTCTTCTAAGAACATTGTTCTGAGCTTACTGCCACTGTAACAGTATTTTAAACACTAAAATTATATATATTAAATCAATTTTTTTTTTTAGATATCAGTGTCTGTTTTTAAAATGTTTTTCGTGTTATCCTAATATTTGTAGTAGCCCAAAATGTGTTTTACCTCCAAATAGGTTCGTACGTATGAAAACAATTATATTAGGACGTAAAATTAAATTTTAGTTACTACAAACATTATGACGATCAGAAACACATTTGATATATAAAAACTGATATTATAAACAATAAACTGTATCCATAATGCTATTTTAGTTATTGAAATGGATTTATTATTTGTAAATATGTTTCATTGGTTAAACAGGATAGTCCCCTTAATAACGGCTTGTAATCCGTTTATTATTCTTGTATAATTACACTTGATTTAACATGACACCAAATTACTGTGGTATCTTCATACTGAACGCGAAATCAGACAACCACTCGTCATAACCAGGGTTTCTGTCAGACATTTATTGTAAGGTACGACCTCGATGGGCTGCGAAACCTACCAGCGTTCGTGCCGAAGTTATGGTCATATAAAAAATAATTTCAACAATGTCATAATGTATAAATAAATAGACAATAACACATGAGTGGCCGTTAGATACGTTTTTAAACAACGAGTTGTAAGATAAATGGTATCTAACGGACACGACTGTATTATTCTATTTCTTACATATCCTCAAAAACGAGGTTTTAAGCAAATGTTAACATCTTTTTCGACTAGAAGTTATTTACAGCCGTTGCACTTACGTGTCACAGACACATGAATGTCAGGTTAACTATACGTCACAATGTAATCGATTTCCATCGTGTAGTTTTTCATTGGAGGTATGGCATTGGTGACCTGGTCATCACCTAGGAGCAGCCAGTCGTATGTCTTGAAATTGTTAACACCAGCGGGTGTGTAAGAAATATATATCTAAAACATTCAGTGTATGTATCAGTACCCTAACAATACTATTCGTGTGTGTGTGTGGGGGGGGGGGGGTAGTTGGGACAGGAAAAAACAATCAGAGAAATGGGACATCGATGAGGTTCGATCCTACAATCAAAGCACGTCAGGCGAACGCTTTACCGACTGAACTAGATCCCGCCCCGCGTGCTGTTTAATAGCCGTGAAGTGAACAGTGTGCCAAGGCGTCGTTAAGCATTACTTTAAAATTGTTGAACGGCCACCCAAACATGCATATAAATAGCTCTTTTTCGTGCATATAGTGTAATATAAACCCGATTCGAATGACGACGAAACCTTACACTGGCGTCTGCTGTCACTATCCATAATGAGACTACAGCAACTGGCTTTTCATTGTCAATGGTTAAAATGAAACATGTGCACTGACGAATTTTTTTTAATTTTTTTGTGCATTACTAGTACTCCGCCTTAAGGCAAGGCTACACGATACGAGTGTCTCGTACAAGAATAGCCAAGTATGACTATGTCAGAATTTGTAGCCATAACGAGCGTGTTTGAACATTAATTAGATCTATATGTGTTACCCATATGGTTAGAAATATCTTGGTACATATCAAAGTGATACGTCCCACTTGGCGTTACGCCAAGTAGGACGTATCACTTCGACGTCATCGATTGACATTCCCAAACGAGTTGAGAGATATAAATTAAGATCGGTTATGGGTAATAACTAAGATATTAAACTTGCTATCATTTCGTATCATGTTTATGTCCATCGTGAAATAATTTTCAGTCACTCGCTAAAGCTCGTGACAACCGATAATTATTTCACTCGGGACATAAACATGATACGAAATGGTTGCGGTTGCGGGTAATTTTAACATGCTCATATACCACGAAGGTTTCGAGCATGTCTGTCCCGGGTCCTGTTTCTGGATAGCCAGAGGCTCGTTTAATATCCTATAATTATGTAATAGCTGTAACATTTTTACCGTTTTATTAATAAAAAAATACCAATATACAGCTGTCAATATATACTTGTTGATTTGAAGCAATAATATGCATACCAGTCCGAAAGGCTTGCCTAATCATTCCTTTAAACCAGGTGATTGATTGATTGATCGATTGATAGAGAATGACAGATTGCTACCGAGGAAATCGTAATGATTGTCTTATCACAGTCGGTATTCTCTGGTTGTTCTCGTACGAGGCATTCCTATCGTGTTCCGTCGCCTTTACCAGAACTCCGCATGACGCATTTCACAACCTTTCACGATATCATTAGAAACTAAGCAAATGTATTTGCGCCAAGCATGAAGGGGATTTTTAAAAATGTGAAATTTTATTGTAAACGAATTGCACACCGCTTGATGGTTCTGTAATTACAGCTTTGTGACAAATTAGCGTACATCCCTCGTGCATATCCCTGGCTCAAAATGAGTAAATTGGGAAGATAGATCAGATGTGGTTTTGTTTACCATTATTAACGGTTAATGGACTACGATCGTATCTCCGTATCGCCCCGCTGTGATTCGTATCAGATGTCCCGGTAATTGGTAGTTCCCGGACTTGACCGTGGTCACTAACTCGGGGGTGAAATGTACTTCACACTGGGTTTTCCAGTCCGCCAATATTTACACTGGCAACTTGAAGGACGAAACTACTTGAACCCTGGTTGGACTTGGGCAGGGTGACTGTCTATGACATAGCTATTTCTCTACGACTAGTCTGTGGTGTGGTATGGTGTATTGTGTTATCCTAGCATGTGCGCATATCTCCCTAGCAGTAACGTCTCCTAAAGAGTGCATGAGATCAACTCAAAATCTATAAACAACTACTGTAACATGTAACTAAAACTTGTATGTAACATTTCAGTTAATGGTTACATAATATATATAATAATTAAATTTTATATAACTGTATTTAAATACTATAACACCTTATCCCTAAAATCAGTCTAAGATAATCCAGACCTTGACGTAAAAAAACAATATGAGTGGAATGATAATTCCTCCGATAAATTAGATTATGTGGAGATATTTAAGATACATAATTATTACTATATTGATACCATATAACTTTGCATGCTAAGGGGAGCTGAAAATTACTCTCCTTGAACTAGTCTCAGAGGAGTGATGGGGAGCAGGAGTGATAGCTCCCCTTAAACGGCGAGGTTTGAGAATGAGTTTAAGTTGCTTTGTTTCGGATATAACAGAAAGCTTTGACTTTGACTATTTTGTATAAAATTTATCTAATGTGAAATCCTTCACATTTTAACCATAATAGAGCCTACACATGTGTCGGAAGAATATGCATAGCCTATTTACATAGCTTCTACCAATTGCTGACATCTTCCGACGTCTGTGTAATTATACCTGGACCATAGAGGTTTTACCAACGTAAGATTCCGTCTAGTACAAGACAATGAACTTGTCGAACTAAAGAAACAAATTCGTACAAATTTAAAATTGGTCAGTGGATTAAAATCCAACGCAAAAAAAAAAAAAAATCCAGATATTTTTTCAATTTATACTAGTATATTATACAAACATTCTCTCTCTCTCTCTCTCTCTCTCTCTCTCTCTCTCTCTCTCTCTCTCTCTCTCTCTCTCTCTCTCTCTGACAACAAATCATGAATCCATGCTTTAGATACATAATCTCAGACAGATAATGGTGCATGTCCAGATTAGCGTACATCAACTTTAAATTAAGCTGTATCATAATCATCATCGTCGTCGTCTTCATCGTCACCGTCAACTAGTCCCTGCGCGTGCTGTAACCTCACCGTGGTGCAGGGGTGTAACATTCTCTTTGAGAATGGCCAATACAGCACAAAATTGAAGTTTTGAGTAAAATTCAGTATCCGTAAAATTCTGTGATATTTGTGTTTTTGCACAGTTCTTTACACTGTTTTTGTTTAAGTCTTGAATTTTTATATTGATGTTGATCATCACTTTATTTATTTGCATTACCATAGTTTGACACCCAATAGCCGATGTATTTTTCGTGCTGGGGTGTCGTTAAACATTCATTCATTCATTCATTCCGTCAACTGGATATAAGAACACTTAAATTCCTTTCCAATGATCCAGTCATTTAATGATTTATGTATTGCTAACTTTCTTAGCCCCATAAGGGGCGGGATGTAGCTCAGTGGTAAAGCGCTCGCTCGATGTGCGGTCTGTCTGAGATCGATCCCCGTCGGTGGGCCCATTGGGTTATTTCTTGTTCCAGCCAGTGCACCACGACTGGTATATCAAATACCGTGGTATGTACTACCATGTATAGGTTTGTGCATATAAAAGAACCCTTGCTGCTAATCGAAAAGAGTAGTACATGAAGAGGCGACAGCGGGTTTCCTCTCTCAATATCTGGAAGTTTGTTTATGGAGTTCTTCGGTGGTTATGATGTTGGGGGAGGGGGGGGGGGAGAAGATATTCAGAATCCTGCGAAGGCACCGATTTTGAAAGATCTCCAACTTCTAACCGATGGTCTTGGTCATTTTCCAGGATTCTTGTCCATACAGTAGAGTGCTTAAGACGGTGCTTTTAAAAAAGGCGTACCTTTGTCTTCAAACTAATCTTGTTTGCTTTCCAGATATTTCGGAGTGATGCAAAGGTCTGGCTTGCCTTGGAGATTTTTGAGTGGATTTCTGCCTCGCGGTTTTCATCGGCTGTCATCTTAGAGCCAAGGTAGGTGAAGTCATCAACTTCTGAAACTTTGTCACCATGACGGATAATGGATTCGTTGGACATGGTGTTCATTCTCATGAGTTTTGTCTTAGGAATATTGATCTTAAGTCCAATCGTCTCTGCAGTGGTTGCTAGGTCTCGTGTCTTGGCCTGTATGTCTATATGACGGTGAGAAAGTAAACAGATGTCGTCTGCGAAATCCAGGTCTTCGAGCATATAACCGTAAATAAAATGTGTTGAGTATGTCGTTAAATAAAACATTCTTTCTTAGCCCCACATAGAAAAGAAATAAGGGAACACTTTGTATTATAGACCAAATTGAATTCATTATTAGCATCATAATGCCTGTACAAAATACATTTCGTACACACCCGTTGATGAGAACACCATACGTTATTTTTTTTATAACACATAGTTGTTTACACACGTACGTGTGTTATCAATTTCAAGACATACGATTGGCTGTTCATAGGTGATGTCCAGTTCACCAATGCCATACGTCCAATAAAAAACAGCACGGTGTAAATCGATTACACTGTGACGTATAATTAACCTGGCAATCACGTGTCTGCGACGCGTAAGTCAGCTTAGGGTTTTAAATATATTTTAGTCGATAAAGATGTTAAATTTGCTTAAAACCTTTCGCTCGTTTGATACATTTTAAAACAACTCGTTGTGAGATAAATGGTATATAACGGCACTCATGTAGTATTCTCTGTATATGTCATTTGGGATTGAATGTCAGTAATGTGGGATTGAATATCAATAACGAAGTACAAAAAAATAATGGTAGTAACTTTGCTTTCCATTAATTGTGAAAATATTATTACGAATTTAGGACAGCACGATGACTATAGTTTGTGACAAAATCAATAACCGATCCTCATGAAAGGTTTCTCGAAGTTGAACAAATGAGCAGAGCCGTGAGAACAGAGTAATCGTAAACAGGATGTAACGTCAGTCTTTATACAGAATATGAAAACCTACGGCGACGATGGTTGTGAGATTTAGTATTTTAGATGATGAACTTCCGTTTACCGATTTACCCAGAAAACATTCAGTGTTGTACCTAGCGATAAACATGGAGGGTAGTTTTACACCAGAAACAGACGGGGAAATGTCCTTTATAGCTAGGGTCGATCCCCGTTCGTTAGCCTATTTCTCGTTCCAGCCAGTGCACCACGACTGGTCTATTAAAGGTCGTGGTATGTACTATCCTGTCTGTGAGATGGTGCGTATAAAATATGCCTTGCTACTAATGGAAAAATGTAGCGGGTTTCCTCTCTAAGACTATATGTCAGAATTACTAAATGTTTGACATCCAAAAGCCGATGATTAATAAATCAATGTGCTCTGGTGGTGTCGTTAAACAAGACATACTTTAACTTATAGATGCAATACTCTACATTATTGTGCTCTGGGTGGGGGTATGTGGGGTTTCTTTTTGTGGGGTTTTGTTTTGTGTATTTTCTTGTAGTTAAAGGTAGGTAAATCCCTGCCATCGTCTCTGCAGGAACCTTTTTGGGGGGTGGGGTGGGGTGTTTCTGAACTCGCCTCTCACCTCCTATCAACTCGATCCCTTCTCCACGCCACCTCATCAGGTTAGTACAACAATAATAACACATAGAACAGAATTTAAAATACATGACTCAACTGATAAATGCATGGGTGTAAAACCGTATCATTGACTTATGTTTAACATGAATGGTATTTTTGAAATCTTCATAAAAACAAACGCATTGAAATATCTCGGTTACCGAAAACACACCAATATCTCGGAGATATTTTTGCGTGTCGTGACTTATGAGAACAAATATTTATGTCCATTAACAGCTGAAATATCATCAAATAAACGCCCATTGACTCGAATGAGTTAACCGTTTTTTTAACAAATGTCTTAAGTTAGATTTTAAAATGTCTATGCTCATAGTTCATGCAAAATATGTTTATAAATTTGTTGTGCTGTTTACATTTCATGTGCGTTCGTGACATTACAGACTAATAAAGTATTTGGCGATTCATGTATGTGTACCTTGTATCCGTACTTTAAGTCATACATAGTTATTGATAGCTATTATTTTCTGTTTTATTTTCGCATTACAGCATTCAGTTATGGCACTTTTATGTTGAGTCCCCCCCCCCCCCCCCCCCCCCCCCCCTCACTCTCTGTCTCTCTCCGTGTCTCTCTCTCTCTCTCTCTCTCTCTCTCTCTCTCTCTCTCTCTCTCTCATGTTGTTTTTTTGCGTGGTGTATTGTGGTGTGTTGCAGTGGCAGCACGTAACCCAGTAGTAAGGAGCTTGCTGGATGCGCGGTCGGTCTAGTATCGATCCCCGTCGCTGGGCCCATTGGGCTATATTTCGTTGTTCCAGCCAGTGCACCA